>NC_048596.1:241413956-241471456 GCF_003668045.3 Cricetulus griseus | reverse complement strand
AAACTTAGCAACTTAAATGCTTATCATAGTTTCTAATCTAGGAATAATGATTTGGTTGGGTTGCTCATTGTCATGTATAAATTAATTTGTCAGTTGAGACTCTAGAGCCTGAAGATTTGATGGGAACTGGACAATGAGCTCACACATAGTGCTGAAAACAGGAGACATTAACTGACCCTCTTCTATATGATCTGTTTCCTTCAGTGTCCCTCATTACCCAAGTTTGAGAGTCATATGGATATACTTTTACAATATTTCACTAGTCACACAGACCAGCTCTAGTAGAGGCAGGGATCATTTTGATCATTTGGGATGCAGAGGTATTCAAATATTTTTATTTATTTTGGTATTGGGAATCAAACCCCAAGTGTCACACATGCTAAGAAAACACTGCCACTGAGCCACATGCACAGCACTGGCTCCATGGTGCTCTCCATGCTGACAGTTCTAGCCAACCATTTCCATGTATCATCTTACTTAATGGTGCTGAAATCTTCCCAAGATGATACTATAACCTCTTTCTATGATTAAGGCGAGTGATGCTTAGAAATGTTAAGTAACTTAACAACATCATGCTCTGTGACCAGCAGAGAAAATTTGGACTATAGGAGAAAATGCTTCTGCTTTTTTACCCTTTCCACATCTGGACATATCCTTCCCAATCTACTTTTGCAAATCATTTTTTTTTAACTGTAATTACAGAAGTTTTCACTTTTCTTCTGCTACTTTACTAAGTAAGCATTATCATGTCACTTTGCTTCATTGTGTGCGTGTGACATCCTTTCATTTATACTAATGCCATCCACAAGTCTTCTATTTGGGGACACGACACAGTGGATAGGAAGGACACAGTCTACAACCAATCATTAAGAACTCAAAATTTAAAGATTGTTTTAAGAACCAAAAGCTCAGTTTGTTCCTTGTCCATGCAGATATTAATGTGTACTTGGACATATAAAGAACTGATTCAAGTATTTTAATCTGTTGCTCTTTTCTTTGGTGATATTTTGGTTGTGATCTAACAAATAAAGCTTGGCTGAAGACCAGAGTGCAAAGCTAGCCACAGCCATGGAGGCCAGGCAGTGATGATACACACCTTTATCCCAGCAGCCACACTAGTTAGCCACAGAGGATAGTCAGTGGTGGTACACACCTTTCATCCCAGCACTCAGAAGATAGAGGAGATGGGGTCTGTTAGTTCAAGACCACCCTGAGCTACATGAAATTGATCCAGTCTAAAAGAGAAACAGAGTTCATAAAAAGGTGGCCTCAGCATTTGGGATCCCACACCTTTACTCCCATCACTAGAAAGGAATATAAGGCAAGAGGAAACAGGAGCTGTGAGTCTGAGAGGCAGTCTGAGGTTTGGTGGAGACAGATGCAGTCTGGAGATGCAATCTGAGGACAGGATCGCCCCTTCACTCTGTGGTAGAGGTAAGAGATAGTGGCTGGCTGCTTTGCTTCTCTAATCTTTCACCACCACTCCACCCCTTCCCCTTTTTGGACTCTGGGTTTTTATTAAGACCAACTAGATTTCTGGCTACATTTCACAAAGAAAACTTCTCAGAAATTGCTGAAACCTCCTACCCGTTTTGCATCTTTTTGCTGTAACTATGGGCCTGGGCACCTCTCCACACTCAGCTCCAGACCCTATCTCCTAGAAAGTGCTAGTCACTTTCTTTTGTTTTTCAGGGCCCAGAATGTGGAAACTTACTTAGAGATGACTGGTATTTTTTTAATGCCAACTTGACTTAATATTTAGAGGAGATGAAAGTACATAGCATCAGTGTAAGAAAACACCAAATATTAATATTTCCTTAAAAACACCTTTTTTAAATTACCCATATTGGTTGGGTCTCTCTTTAAAACTTTTATCTCTCCATTCCTTTCAGAGCAGAGCACCCAACTCTTTTTCTGGCATAGAGCTCTGGGCTATGCTCACCTAGCCAAGGGCTCAATTTGCTCTTGTCTAGTAGCAAGCAATCTGAAAGGGTGTTGGTTTTTGAGACAGCAACTTACTGTTAAGGCAGCATCTTGACATTGTTGTATGGAAGTCATAGTCTTCCTGTTTGAGCCTCCTGGGTACAGGAGCCACAGGCCCACAATACCACTCTCAACTGCAGTAAGTTTCAATGCCCCTTGTTTCCATTTACTTCAGCTTCCATCCCTATGATCTACCAGCAATGTGAAAGTAGGGTTGCTTTTTCAAGTACAACATAGTTTCTCTTAGAAGGTAGAACAAAGTTTCTGATTTAACCTCATTGTTTAATTCTCATTCTGTTAAGCATAGTGTCGTACCAACAGCCCTGAAAGTTATAAGAATGGAGAATGCATGCAGAAAAACCCAGAGAAGTGTAGACAATGGAGGCAGAGTAATGGGGGGAAAACATTATAACCCACCCAGTTGTTAGATAATGAGAATCTTGTTTCAAGACAGTAGCACAAGAAAGGGAAGGATAATGTGGAAGTGAAAAGTACTGAAAGCCTAGAAAGGGAGGCAGAGTAAAAACAGGTGTGGGGCATTAGTTATACTGAACTTAATAATACATTGAAATCAATTCAAAAAGTGAGAAAGTAGACTAGTAAAGACTTTTTTTTTAAAATGATAGTGAGGATCAAGAGAGACATGGATGAGGTAGAGATTAATGTAGCATGTGTGGGTAAGAAAAATCATCAGGAGAGGGCCATGTTGACAAGTCACAACATTCCTTATGGAATTCTACTGAGTAAGAAACAAAACAGACCCCTCTTCCTCCCCACCTACCCTGTTGCAAATACATTCATTCATTCAGCATCTTCCAAGTGTCTCAAGTCATTTCAGCATATGCTCTGATACTAAGATGAACTAGATGTTTCCTGTACTGACTGAACCCACAACCCAGAGGGACTGTGACAAGGGGAAGAGGATGGAGTGGGACACATAAATTGAACTGGCATGGTGATATGTTATAATCAAGATGGATTACCGCTATGCCTTGGGCTTTCAGCTATAGCTTCCTTGTTCTTGGTAAGGAAGAAATAAGGGCAGGGATGCCACAGCAGGGAAAGAAAAGCAACGAAGTTCTAAAACATTCTTAAAAATATAATCATCGGCTGCCAAGAGAGCCAGCTTTTGAAAACCCCAAACCAAAAAATAGTATTAAATAATAATAATGTAAGAGTCAGTTGCACTTTCCTAAAGATCCAAGAGCTCAAATGGACTGGGATAGTATGGAAGAAGGCAGGCTACAGGACAAAGGGCTGTGGGTGGATGCCTTGACCTGTTCTAGGACCCAGCTTGACAGTGAAGAAAGGATACAGATCTACCAGATAGATGAGGAGCTAATAGAAGCCATCATGCTTTCTGCTTCCTCAGAGAAGCAGCAGCCTTTGAAACCAAATGTCTATCTTCTTCCACCCATCTCCACACATTCATAGATTGTGATGGATAAAGGTCAACCAGGTTACTGAGTCTGTATTTCCCACATCACCAGGGTTAGCACAGGACTGATACTCCAGCCAGTTGGCACTGGAGACTGCTGAGAGATGTTGGCAGCAGATGCCTGCACTGGAAGACTGGTAGGAAAGATAATGCTTTGCTAATGCCAACAAACAGGAGCTACTCAGGCCTGCGTGCTTCCTCTCGTGGATAAGCAGGTGCGATGAGACCACTTCTACTGCAAACCTTGAAAGAGAGGCAACCTAGGAGATGAGGTTGCAGAACTCATGAAAGTCTTCATTTATTCAAGTTTATCCTCATAAGAAACTGAACACGATGCTAAGCAGAATTTATACACAAGAACATACTGTGTTCTTCTGTGCACCTGAGGTAGTGAGCTGAGAGTATGCCTGCTCCACAGACCGCCATGAAGTTGACAAAGGCAGACAGATCTGGTGCTGTGTAGGGCAACGGAGTTAACTCTTGCCAGTGCTCTAAGGTCAGGAGACTGAGGACTGTCTGAGCAGGCTGGGTGGTAGAGGACAAGAGCAGTGCAAGGGCAAAGGGGACAGAAGGGAACTCACACAGCCATCATGCAGGAGTGACAGACAGGAGGCTGTAGTTACTTGTAATGAGTTATTCAAATCAAGCCAAAGCCTGCAAATCCTTACACACACAGGGCACAAGGATTCTGGAGAGGCCGGATAGGTGATGTCATGGTGTTTGCTTTTGGAACCCCCAGACTGGGAGCACAGGAAGAGCTTAGACTGATTCTATTAGAACTGATGCAGGCTCATTTTCCTTCTCTCATCTTTCCTAGTATCATATTCATGTTCCTAATCACATGCAACCCTGTACCACACAAGGAAAGTACCCTTTCTCATTCTGTGGAAACTGGTCTTTAGCAGAATCCAGGCATAGGAAGTGAAATTCAGTACCATATGGAATGTAGTGTTAACAGCCCAGGCTTTAATAACACACCATAACACACTGACTCAGGATTAAACATATAGAAACATCTCCCCTGTATGCATGTGCCTGCACAGTATTTCTTAAGGTTATTAAAATTTCTATGTGGAACTGGGAAGCAGGTAACATTTTATTTACACAACATGATGACTCTTAATGTTGGTTGCAGCTGCCCTCTGGTGGAAATGGGCAGTGGTTTCAGGGCAGTCACAGCAGCCAGGCTGTGTGACTGCTTAATATTCTAGAATCTTCCCACAGCTTGCTCTTCAGATCCACCAGTGATTCTGTCATTCATTGACACTTCACTTTATCTTCCAAGAGTGGATTTAACTTTCTACACACTGACCAGGTCAAGTGAATACTTCTCTAAAAAACACCTGGAGTGGTTAAGAGCAGGCACTCTGAGGGCAGACTGGCTGAGTTTGAATTGAGCTGGCACACTGACTCCTTACCTTGACCTGTGGCGAGCTGCAGAGCCTTTGTGATTCTTCATGGGCAAACAGGCAGTCTAGTAAGAAGCCTTCCTATATGGCTCTAGGCAGGTTAAGGGACATAGGAAAGGGCTCATAACAGTCCCATACAAAGTAGTGACTCTACTGAGATTTGTTTTATAGTATTAAAACACACTGTAATGACCAAACAACAACTGACTGAGAGTATCTGAAAACATTTCAAGGATGAACACCAAGTCGGAGGAAATTCTGGTTAAAAACAAAACAAAACTGTTGTCAATAGATATCTTTGAACTTGGCTGATTCCCACACAGAGGACAATTTTCTTCAAGGATAAGCAATTGTGCCTCTAATCTTAGGTACAAGTGGGCCTAGCTTGCTTCAGGCATGTTTTATTTATTTAATATAGTTTATTTTTATCTGTACTTATGTTTTGGCTGGATATATGTGTGTGTGTACCACATAGGGCTGTGGCCTACTGGGGCTGGACGAGGGTGTCAGGTCCCCTGGAACTGAAGGTAGAGGTAGGTGTGAGCTGCCCTGTGGGTGCTGAGAACTGAACCTAAGTCCTCTGGAAGAGTAGCCAGTGCTCTTAACATTTGATATATTTCTTCAGCCCTTCAGATCTTCACAATGGGCTAGTTACAGATTACAAAGATGAGATGCTACCATTTTGATTATTTTGTTATATTTAAATCTTTATAAAATAAAAGCTCCTGGAAAGGATTGATTATCTTTTAGTTTGTTCAAAAGGAAAAGACACCCAGGGAGACAGGGTGGTGTTTTCTGTTTACAACACAATCTTGCTTTGGAGATATTAAAGGTTATTTTTGAAGAAGGGAATGAGCACACTTTATCTCAGCTCAGTTACTTAAGAATGAAAACAGCTTACTACTTCTTTTCTGCACTTAGGGATTATTGTCCAAATGTGATCTAGTAATTAGTAATTATCGTAATTTACCCTAGAAGTAAAATGTGCTGGAATTAGTTCCCCTTGTTAATAAGTTCTGTGAGAATTTTCCTGGACATGAATCTGCTCCAAACAGCAAAGGAAGTGATGACATTTAGTAAGCAGAGTCTTTAAATTAAATTGGAAATGTTAAGAACAACAAAAAGTTGAAGCAGTGAGGCACATCCCTAGCCCATCCTTGGAGGCAGTGAGGCAGAGAGGCACATCCCTAGCCCATCCTTGGAGGTGGTAAGGCACATCCCTAGCCATCCTCAGAGGCAGAGAGATAATGAAAGACATCCCTAGCCCATCCTTGGAGGTGGTAAGGCACATCCCTAGCCTGTCTTTGGCATTTAGCCTCCCACTGCTCTGGATAGTCTCACCTAGCTCTGACAGGGTCACTGGCTTCCTCCTGACTTATCAATCACAGCTCCTCAGGTACTAAGGTGCCAAAACTCATCTTTATGCCTTACAGGGTACTGGTTTGCTTGCAATAAAGGTTTCACAATGAGAAAAACATTTATTCATTCAGCAAATATTGAGTACCTGATAAGACCAGATACTATACTAGTCAGAACATATGGAATGTAAGGAGCAAACATAAAGTTGCAGCTAATGGTATTTCCATATGTCACTGAATGAGTGACAGTTTTCAGTGTTTCATTAAATGTGTATTAGGAAGTGAACCACAGTTGAAGACATATAGACAATGAAGCTAGAAATGCCAGAACTGTTTTCAGCAGAGCTTTTGGCTCCCTGCAGCTGCCGATGTTCTCAGACAGCAGGGGCAGTTCTCAGTAGTGCACTTGAGGCCTGGTGGTGTGAGTAAGACCAAAGTCATTTCTGGCTCTGACATTTAGGTTTTCATTTGCTAACTAAAGCAACCAAAGAAACAAATCATGAAACACCAATTATGAATCCAAATATTTCACAGCATGGGAATTGCCCTGACTTCTCCATCAGTGACGGGAAGAAGTTTCTGGAAGGCAAGTCTAGAGAGGCAACTGATGCAGAGCACAGGTTAGCCCTGAACAGCACTGGTGTCAACGCAGCTGCTGTGACCCAATAGCTACATGGAGCAGAGAAGCAAAGGGCAGGCTGGCGAGCATGCAGGGCTACTTCATCTCCAGGATGGCACTTCCAGGTCCACGGCTCTTAGCACTGCAGATGTTACAGTACTGTGCAGGAGCATTCTGAAAAGAAACAAAAAGCACAGGGTAAACAACTGTCTCACATCCAGAAATATGATTATAGCATCAGGGGGTCAAGGGCTTTGGCGTGATTAAATATCATTCCTTGCTCCAGAGAAGACGTTTTTAGCTCTGACATGTTCATTCTACTGTCACTCTGCAACTCAAAAGACACCAGAGAGCTGGGGAGATAGCTCAGTTGATAATATGCAAGAACAAAGACCTGAGTTTAAGCCCCAGAACCTATGTTAAAACCAAAACCAAACCAGGCATGGTGGCCTGTGCTTGTAATCTAGTCTTGGGAAATGTGGACAAGTGGATCCCTGGGCTCACTGCCAGGCCAGTCTGGATGATGTGATGTGAAGACCCTGTTGCAAAGGAGATGGCAGAGAAATGACATCTGAGGTAGTTATCTGGCCTCTGTGGGTACTTACACACACACACACACACACACACACACACACACACACACACACACACCACTACACAGGCAAAATAAAAGGACACCACAGCAGAACCAGCCTTGTGTAGCTTGGGGGTAACAGGCCAAGAAAACTCCACTAGTTTGAAAATGTTTTTTACCACACAGGCCATAGCCCAGTAGTCAAGTCATTAGCATGAATTTACTCAAGTGGATATACTTTCATGTTAACTATAGTATACTGTATACTTCATATGGAAAGTAAACAATATACCTTTGTGACAAAAAAAAAGGAGGAGGAGGAAAGAAAGTGAAACCATGAGAGAATTCCAGGACTCCTTTCAAATAACAGAATCCACAGAAACTCAATTCCTTCTGTCCTGGATAATTTAATCCCCCACCCCTCAACTTGACACAAGTTATAGTCACCAGAGAAGAGGGAACCTTCCTTGAGGAACTGCCTCTATTACTCTGGCCTGTAGACATGTCTGGGGGCATATTCTTGATTAATAATTGAAGTGGGAGGGTCAAGGCCTGCAGGCAGTGCCACCCCTAGGCAGGCGGTCCTAGGTTCTATAAGAAAGCAGGCTGGCCAAGCAGGTATCCATGCTCATCCCTAATCTCTGCTTCAATTCTGGCCTCTACATTCCAGCCTTGATGTCACTCCATGATGGACTTGTAAGCAAATAAACCCTTTCTTGACCAAGTAAGGTTCTGTTAGTGTTTTATGAAATAATAGAAAAGAAAATTAGATCATGGTTACATATAAAAGCACACAACCTAGTTATATTCCCTATACATTTAAAACATCTCCAATTACTTACAATACTAAATACAATGTAATGCTGTATTACATTGTATGCTTAGGGAATAAATACAAGAAAGGAAAAGTCTATATCCCTAGTATAATGTAGCATTTCTTCAATATTGCTGATGCAAGGTTGGTTCAATCCATGGATGCAGAACCCATGAATTCAACAAGAGTTACAGGACCAACTATCTTGTCTATTAGAATCAAGAAAGCTAGAGCCATAAGGATGATGGCTTCTAGTTGTGATTACTCTGATTTGATCTGTTTCTTTAGAGCTGACAGGTGTCGGGGTGACAACGTACCATGCTTGGCATGGGTAGGCACTCCTTGTGGAACATGTGTCGACAGTGGAAGACCACCACGCTGAAGGGCTTAGCCGCATCTGCAAAGGGTTGGGGACAGAGGAGAAGAATTCAGTGCAAAAGGCAGATCAGGAAATGGTTCAGCCAGCCCTGAACAGATTTCCCAGCAACAGGCTGCCCTTGAGGCTTCCTTACAAAAGCATCTTGAGGGGTGAGGAGCCCAAGCACAGCACTGGTACTAGAATCACTTTGCTATGAACTATAGTTTACAGGTTACTTGCTTGGCCTCAGCTTCAGTTACCAAAATGATCAAGACAGTGTAACACAAAAAATAAAAGGCCCAGAGACAGATATTGGGGTTTAACCTGATGATCAGGGAAGCAAAGCAGCCAAGCTACGAGAGAGCTTTTACCTCTAAAAGGGCTGGGGTACTCCTATTCTCAATGTGGCTGGAGAATGAATGCCTCATACTGAGACTGTGCTCCTGTCTTATATACCTCCCTAATGCTGGGATTAAAGGCATGTGATCCCAGGTGCTGAGATCATCTTTGAGTGAGCTGTTTTCTTTAGGACAGGATCAATCTTGTATAGATCTGGGTGGCCTTGGACTCATAGAGATCCGTCTACCTCTTAATTCTGAGTCCTAGGATTAAAGGTGTGTACCACCACCTTGTAGCTTCTGGCTGCTGGGATTAAAGGTGTGTGCCTGGCTTCTATGGCTTGTGGCTGACTTTGCTTTCTGAATCCTCAGACAAACTTTAATAAATCATAAATAATGTATCACTACAGTGCAGGACAATTTCACAGCAAATATGGTAATGTTTATTTGAAAAACTAGAATGCATGTGTCCCCATGTGTGTCCTGACTACAATTCCAAATCTGAAATCAAGTGTGTAGCTTGATAAAATGTTTCAGTTCACCTTACCTTCACCTAAACCTGCCACTGAGACTGGAGGCAGAACTGGATGAGGACCCTAGGTTCTGCATTTTACTACACTTCTGTTTGGTCAGGTCCTCTCATCTGCTCTGTTATATGGCCAGATTAGTTCTGATAAGACCTAGTGCCCTCCACAGGAGAAGCTGAGAATGTCACTTTACAGAGAGATGCATGGCCCCTTTCCACTGAAAGGCCACCTAAAGCACCATGGTTTACAGAACCACTTAAAACCTTGCTCCCCTGGGGACAGAGCTTGTGTGAAATGACTTCTACCCTCCTGTGCTACAGAATACTTCCTAATACCAGCTAACTGAGCAGCAATACCTCTGCACTTTTCCATGTTGATTTGTATATTAAAGCATCCTCACAACTATGCTTTGATTTCTACTTTCAAACTATGAGCTTCCTTTCTCATGTTGGAATGACCTTTCGATAAAGAACATTATCTTATATATGATGATCTACCAAGAAACAGGGACAGAAGCCTCTACCTTTCAATGAGTCAGTCAAATTTGATGCTGACTACTGTTCCCACCAAGATGGACTAGGGTCTGGGCACCTAGAACTACAGTGAAGATGAGGCCACTCGTCAACTTCCCCAGATATTCACGTGGGTCTTTTCCCTTAGAATTGAAATATGTGGACAGTTAAGTTTTCATTTTGCTTTGCTTTGCTTTTGATGAATATCAAAGAAGGACCCCTAACCAGAGCCATTAGCATCACCTTATTAGAGTAGCAGCTTTCAGGCCCACACTCCCTGGAACTCTGAGCCCTGTGTCAGGGTCAGTATTGTGAGTTCTTGCAAAGCTCCCAGATGCTGACACACCCTGCTCTGTAGTCAGCAGCAGCAGAATTCACAGGAGCAGGGAAGGGGCAAAAGTCCTTCCTCAACTGTAAAGTCAAAATTTTACAGGTACTCATCAGCTAATTTCAAAATCTTAACCTCACCCATCATGAAGCTGTGTTTGGGAGATGATTTTCCCTGTAGGCATCTTACCTGTTGGGAGGATGGGAGAAAGACACGATTCACAGATATTCTCTTCTGTAAGAAAACACACACATTGTGGGTTAAACACACTTCTGTTTTCCTGGCCTCTCTGGAAAGCACATGGCTCTGAATGTTTTTCAGCTTTACCCACCATCGACCAGAACGCCTTTCATTTGGGTTCGGTGCATTTTCTTCAGCAATGACAGAGAGTCAGCTACGAGGATTTTCTTGCAGCCTTCCCGAAGCAGAATCTAATGTACATGTTTAAAAAGAAAAGACCCGTTAGTAACTCAAGCATCAGGAGTGTCTAACTGAGGAATCAGAAAATTTCAGAGGCACTTAATGGTTCCCTTGCCTGCCAAACATTGTCAAGTGAGCAAGGCATTATTCTTGGCAATTTATTTGTTTTTATGAGCATATTATGGTATTGGTAAATCAAGTACAAATCCCAAAGTCTTGAAAAGTCCCTGCACTAAAATTCTGTTATCTCACAGGCATTTGCACTTTGCATGTGGTTGCTTGCTGGCACTTTGGTCACAGAGTCAATCTTTGCACAGGATGGAAAACTTGTCATTCCAAAGCCATCTACTCACTTAATAAACCCATCTATTCTCTGACAAATGCACTGGGTCTGTCATGAGCAAGGCATCAGGTGCAGATGAGAAGTGTGCAGAGAAGCCTTGACTACCTGTGCTTGTGGGTCACTGTAAGTGCTCTGGTACCCTTTGGCTTTCTTCACAGTGACATCACCCTCAGTTCTAAACCCAGACTTGTGATTTTCTTCCACAAGTGTAAATTCACACCACTGGGATTGGGAGTGGGGTAAGCTGGCAACCACAGTCCTCCATGGCAACCACACACAATGGCAAACCACAAGAACATCAGCTCTGGGTGAATCCAGCTAGAGGCTGCCTCCAAATCACATGATGTGACACATTCAGGACCAGAACTGATGATTACAACTCTATCCCTATGGCTTTCCAGTGTTTGGTTATGACAAGCAAGACTGCATGGTTCTAATATCCTCCTGTTCACTTTCATATGACTTGTGGAGGGCCTCTCCTCCTCCTTTTTTATCATTTTTATGAAAATGTGTCTTAATATACAGGAATACTCCTGGCCCAACCTCCCAAATACTAGGTATGTACCACACTGCTTAGATTTAACTTCCCTGTCAGATTCTACTAGAAATGTAACATATTTTGGTTTTCTTTTAAAAAGATGTTCTTATTTTTATAATAGAAATCATATTACATACAGGAAAAAGAAGAAAAACCAAAAAAGTTATCTACAAAATAATGATGCTGGCAAACTTTCTAAAAATTGGTTAGCAATTATGTGATGCTTTTGTCATCCTACCTCAAAGTAATAAACTCAGTTTCAGCCTCTCTGGTGTAGGGTCAGGAAGTATGGTGACACTCTCCAGGGTACACTTCCTGAGCAGGAATGGATGGAGGTTACAGCCCATGGAACAGACACAGACCATAGGATGCAAAGAAAACAGCAAAGCCTAAGGACTAAGGACTCTCCCCCGCCAGGACTGCATTTCTATGCAGGTACACCCTGCCTGTTCACAGAAAGTATTTGCTAGGTACATTTCAGTTGTCAAGAGTCAAGAACCCATGAAAAGGAAAACTACAGTGATAATTTTGCCCAATTCTATCAAAATCCAAAGCTCTAAACCAGAAAAATATGAAAAAATTCTAAGTGTAACTGAAATGATGCTAATAAGGTAGTTGTCAGTTGTCCACTGACAAAAATGTCTTCTGCAATACTTACAACATCTGCAATAGTTTCAAGCAACCAAGGGAAGCCAGCAAAAGAAGACAAACAGTACACGCCTGTATAAGCATTCTCTTTCCTGTGCTGGTTTCCCTCTCATGTCACTTTCAGAAATGAGAATGAGTTTCAACTGTTGAATAGAAGAAAGAGCAGAGGCAAGATACAAATTGGCTCATGTATGAAGCTGTCTCAGAAACGGGCTTCATTAAGGAAAAGGGAGTTACGACCACATGAACTAGGATGGGAAGAAGACTAAAAAGGGACAATTTATTCTATCAGGAATAATGACATGAATGGAGCCTCAATGGGAAGAAGAGGTTTCCCTTTAATGTATGAGACGGGGTAGAGGGAAGAGGAGAGCCATGAAGAAAATCCCTAAAAAAAAGGAAGTTATCTGACTCTTGTTTCCTTTTGGAGGTGGTGGAAGTTTTCCACAGCACTGAGTCTGAACTGGCCTACTTGACAGGAATATGGTGGAGCCAGAGACTAGGATAGAGCAGGTAAATTAGGAGCTGTAAAGTCACAGCACAGTAGGCTTAACTGTCCCAGGAAGAGCTTTCAGGAAGTGGGATCTGACCTCTCAGAGTGACTATCATATTAAAGGGACAGGCCTATGATCTAACTAAAACAGTTTTGTCCTGATGAAACCCCACACCTGCAGAAAAGTAGATACACTATTATCAACCCCACTTAGTAACGCTTCTGGCCTTAAGAACTCCATCCAAGAAAAAAAAAAAAAATTACTGCCTCACATTAACTTCATAACACTAGATTCTCTCTCAAAAATATTTATTGGCATTTCTCAGAAGGAACAATATTACCTTTTCAGAAGTTCT
Organism: Cricetulus griseus; assembly: GCF_003668045.3. NCBI lineage: Eukaryota > Metazoa > Chordata > Mammalia > Rodentia > Cricetidae > Cricetulus > Cricetulus griseus. The sequence continues at coordinate 241,458,400 of NC_048596.1, read as the reverse complement.
TCTTCCATATAGAATGTCTTTCTATTTTTCCCAGATTATACACCTAAGGACCAACTTCTTCCCTCACTTGTTCCTCTCCACTTTCCCTTTATAATTTGTTTAAAAGAAACAAGCTACAACTAGACAATCAATGGTCCATCCATATTCTATGGTAAAGTTAAATGAGCGCATACTTACAGCATTGACAACCAACTTGAGACCTTAGATTTGCTCCGTATTTTTTCTGATTCCTCTACAGCTTACAACCATGGATAATAGTTCCAAGTAAAAGGAAAATTGCAGCCTCACAGATACTTCACAAAGCAATAAAGAAGCACACATCAGAGAAGTCACTATGGTTCCTTAGAAACATCTGCTGTGGGGAATGTGCCAGAAAAATGGCCAAGTTTCAGCAGTTTTTATTTGAAAAGGCTCTAAACACTGGGATTTTGTTGGCTTTGCCTCATTCACTTTGCATGTGCTTGTCCTTAGACTGCAAATGGCTGCCAGGTAGCTGTCTTCCAAGCCCCATGAGTTTCCTCACTCCTAGCCTCATCTTCAGGTCAGTGGTGTTATGGGACTTCAATTCTACTTGGAATGCTTTGATCTTTTGGATTATTGCCAAAGATGACTAAGTACAGGGAGAAAAAAAATGTGAAAGATAAACATGAAGGCCGACTTCTCATTTACAAAGACTTTAATATCATGACTATATTTAACATATAACAACACAAAGTATGTATGAGCTAAATGGATTAAGGAAAGTATGGCTGGCCCGCACAGGCCACTTGTGTAAGCTGAAATAATTTGTAAAGAAAAAAGTTCATTTGGTCTCAACAGCTTATTTCAAAGATTTGCAAGTTTACAAACTATCTCAAGAAAAAAACAGGGAAATTAGATAATATGAGTAAAAAAGAAATTTATACCCTGGCCCCCTCCTACCCCAAGGGCAGGCAAGAAAGAAGTTGCTGATTTCTTTAAATTGATTGTGTCTTCAATTTTAAGTAGCAAATGTAAGTATAGGAAAACATGTTTGTAGACCCGGAGATGACTAAAGTGCATCTGGGAAGAGGCCTCAGGTGTAAAATGACTCATTGCACAACACACTATGACCTGTACAGGCTCAAGCCTCTGCTCTCAACAAGGACTCGGTCCCCACATCTCCAGCCTCCTTAGGAACAAGTTCAACAAGCTTGCTGCTTTCTCCAGAGGTGTTACAAACTAAGCCAGGAAGTGGTCCTAACTGGCACATGTTTTTTATGAGTTACCAGTTACAGCTAATGCAGTCTTGATGAAAATGGCATGGCAGTCCCTCTCAGGGCCCTGAGTTTAAAATTAGGTCAGTATCTGCACGTACTAGCAAGTCATTAACCTTTTGGAGCCTCAGTATTCTACTCTGAGCAATAGGGCTAATGCTAATTAGAGGCCAGTCATAGACCTAAAATGTCTGTCAAAAACAAAGTGGTAGTGACAGAAGTGCTGATTTCCATTTCCCCAACTTCACCTGTATCTGAGGTGAAGACTTATTTATCACTGCGTGGTAAGTCTCCTCTGTGTGAGCCTTCAATGACTTGTCTATTTAGAAAGGACACTGCGAAGGTGTATGGCAGCACACCTGTGACACATGAGGTTGGACCTTTATGTCTGAAGGGTCTTCATATATTCTAGGGTCACTATCTTACCTCCTACAGAGGATTATTGGAAATTCATGGGTCTGTGATACTTCCCTCAAATTTAGGAGAATTATGAGGGGGTTGTACTCTTTTATTATAAATGACAATATGAATTATAGTTTTATGAAACAAAGAAATCAAGACAAATACAGTGACATAAAAGTATGTCTGTGAAAACCTTCTCAGAATTGCCAAAGCTCCAAAGAGACCTGGGATATTTTTATGACTATCCCAAGAGGTTGCTTAGACAAAGAAGATAAACAAATGGCCACTAACAAAAAATGAAAGGGGGGAAAGAGAAAGAGAGAAGACAGGGAGTGAGAGAGCAAGATCTAAAGCCTTCTTCAGTGAGGAGGAGGAAGCACACTTGCAAACTCTGCAGCTTTTCTAACATCTTCCACCAGTGCCTCCGAGCTCCAGTGATGCAGCACTAGTGCGATAGTCTCTGTGGTTCTGTCCCCAACTCTCCGCTCTTCCCTCTTCCTCAGAGGGAGTATTTGTTCTATCCAAGGACCAGTGGCTAATAAGGGTTCTCTGCAGCCACTGTTAGGATAACTCTGGGTCTTCTTAAATCACTACCATAGTATAAGGAACTCTGCCTATACATTTAGATTTGAAGCCTCAAGCATATTCTGCTCTGCCTCAGGAAGTAGGACCCACCAAAGTACAGGATACTAGCAATCTTACTTACAAGGTATCATAAGTTTGCTACTGACCCTATTTCCTCCAAAGCCCACTTACAAGCCTGAGATGGCAGCTTCCTTGTCTGGATCACTGTTCTGCACTGGGGAACTGAAAAAAAAAGTAGGTAATTCTCCCTATTAGCTCATATCTAGATTCTTATTCTCTTCCTCTTTTTCTTTCTCCTTCAAATAATCTCTGAAACCCTCCAAGGCTGCTGGCCATAAATACCAGCATAAGGTTAGGCTCTGAAGAACAGGCCCTCAGTCTCTTTGCCTCAACAAAGCACACATTTCTTCACTAATCCATCTCCTACACAGTGCTGGCAAGTGCAGGTTTCAGATTGTCCACCTCCCATCTACAGAAAAAACAAAAAAACAAAAAACCTCCTTTCAAGTTGTTCCTTCCAGTCATACCACAGTTGTCTGAAGAGCAGAGATGCTAGAGTTTCCTCTGTAGTTCCTCTTAGCCTGCACCAGCCATTTCTCAGAGTCCATTTGGTTAAGTCCATAAGGTCCTGACATCTCGATTTCTCACTTAATTCTTCTCCAGCCACTTTTAACCCCCCCCCAACATACCTTCACCACAACTATGGAAATGCTAAAGTAACAGTATCATATTCTAGAGTCCCTCATGGTCTGCCACTCCCGCCCATCTTCTCACTGATTCTTGGTGCCATCACCCTTAGTTCAGCAGGCCGTCCTCCACTTTGCACCCTTCACAGTGACCAGAAATCTGACATATCTGCCTCATAATGTTCTTCTTACAATGTGAAAAATGCATACTGTTGCCAGGAAAGCAAGGTCATCTATTACAACAAAAACATTTTCAAATGATTGTAGAAAGCATGATCTGCATTTTAACACTTACGACTCCTAAGGAAGCTACCAGGATTTTGAAACATATCTATTGTTCAGTCTTTTAAAGAGAAAGGTTAGGATGCTAGGTAAATAGAGAAAGGTTAGGATGCTAGGTAACTAGTGTATTAATCATTTATCTGAAAATAATGGGTTCCATTTTTAACACAGATTTTGAACTAAAGGGGAAATAAAGTAGCACCATCATGCCAGCCAGACAAAGGCTCATCAGATTCCATGTTTAAACATGTTAGGGCTCATTAGATCTTGTGTTTAAGCAGGTCTCAGACAACAGAGTCATTCGATGGCTGCAAGGAAAATTATTTGAGTGTTTAAAGATATAGCTTATTCTCCAAAGTGCACACAATATTTATTTTCTCTAAAAACATCTTGTGGCCTGCTCAAATAGTCTGTGTAAGAATTCTCACTCCCTCTTCAATGCTATACTATATTTACCATACAAGTGAAAAACACCTTCTCAAGAGAAAGTCTGGAGGTGACTGAGGAATCAAACGGCTTCCTTAAGCTGAGATGTTTGCAGTTTCTCTATTTGGACAGGTTTCCAAACATTGAATTACAAAGTCTGACAGACATCTAAGAAATGAATGAACCTGCTCAATCATATGCTCCTCTGTCTAAGAATACTTACCTGCAAGTTATAATCCTGCAGAATCTTAACCAAGGAATCTCTCAAATTGGGAATCTCCATTCCTTCCTTTATGCGGTGGATTAGAAGAATCGGGTCCACGTGTGTGCCAATGTTGTTTAACAAGCCAGTAATAAATGCTACAAAACACCATGTAAAAATAACACATAAGCCACTCAGGAAGCAGAGGCAGGCAGATCTCTGCAAACTCAAGGCTAGCCTAGTCTACAAAGCAAGTTCCCTGTCTGGAATCAAAAACAAAAAAACCTGAAAACAACCAAACAAAAACAAAAAACCACCCAACCAACCAAACAAAAACACATGAGCAATATTAGAATGCATTTTATTTGTTCACAATTCTACTTTTTAGACCAAAATTAACAACCTATTTTCTTCAAGGTAAGTGTTAAAAATGTGAATTTTGAAACTCTCAAGAACTCATCCTCTTTAAATTTAAATACATTTTTAAGGGCTAATTTCCTCTAAGACAGTGTTTCTCAACCTGTGGTTTTTGGCCTCCTTTGGGGTCATATATCAGATATCCTCATTATGACTCATAATAGCAGTAAAATTACAGTTATGAAGAGGAAAAAAATAATTTTGTGGTTAAAGGGTCACAGTATTAGGAAGGTTGACAACCACTGCTCTAAGGCAGAAAGGAGAAACTGAGAACATTTTACAAAAAATTAAATGATATCTTTTATTCACTCCTTTTCACAATCATTTTATTATCAAAGTGCAACCAGCACTGAGAACTTTGATCACTCAGCTATTCTATACTTTAACAGTTTTCAAGGTTAGCATATATTGTGTTTTCCTTTTACAGACAAGGGAAGTGGGTATTTAATTTATCCAGTGTCCTGAAGCTCATAAGTAATGAACTCAAATTCCAACCATGTTAGATTCCTTATAGTTTCAAGAGAGAAAGTCCTCAAGGTTTATTTTAACTGTAAGCTACTTACATGAGAATATAGCCCCCTGACAACAACAACCACTAACCAAATCACAAAGCAGCAGGGAGATGAGAGAACCTCTGCAGATGGCTGAGCTGAACTCTTAGCACTGCGTTGATAAAATAGGTTGGAAAGGGCACTACTTCAATTCAAAACCTCACCCATGGCTACCATCCAGTAAGTTATGCATTTTCATAAAGGTCTGAAAAGGGCTCTGAGATTTCACACTGAGGGCCTCTTTGTATACAAACCCACACCAAGCCTCGTGGCATTTATCGGTGGAGCTGCAGAAGGCATGGTATATAACTATATAACCATCCTTACCCTCAGGCTTCCAGAGCCAGGCTCAGGCCTTTCTGCATGGGAGGAGTAAAAATCCTCAGAACTTTCACTGCTGGACTCATTGTGGATGTTTTACCATCAAAACTTTATTACACTCATCTATCTATTTATTCACTTATATTGATTTGTACTGTGTGTGTGTGGGAGAGAGAGAGAGAGAGAGAGAGAGAGAGAGAGAGAGAGAGAGAGATTCACATGCTACTGGGTGCTCATGTATGGAGTTTGAGAACAACTTAAGGGAGCATAGTTTCCTTCCACTATGTGGGACCTGGGGATTAAACTGCTCCACCAACCCACTTGGTCATAATTTTAGCCCAATGTACCCTAAGATAACTCTTCTTTATCCAATGGGTATAATATATACTGACAATTTACAGTCAAATGGTCTCTCTGCTTACGTGGTTTGTCAATGGAATACAGAATCAGGTCTTCCCAGAGCTCTCCATCATCTTGCTCCTTGGCAAACTCAATTGCTTTATCAACATCATGTAATTCCTCCATAATCATCTTGAGGGCACTTCGACTGTTTCCCATTCGGCCTAGAAGGGGTAAGGAAGTGTGGAATATGTTATTCATTTTAAAAAGAAACAGCATATTTCTTAATTTGTTTACAAAGCTTGAAAGAAAAGACTAAAGTGGACTTTCTTATACTACACTATCATTTCCTATCTTTGACAGCCAAATACATACTTCTTATGTATTGAGTGCTCATGTTGTGTAGAGTGTTCATTAGATGGTGTTTGTGAATGACATCATTTAATCACACTATGATTTTAGGCAGGATGCTTTATCTAAGTCCCTACTTTATTTTGTTTTGAACTTTTATTATTTAACTTTATGTGCATGGATGTCTTGGTTGCATGTATGTGTGTGTACCATATGCATGCCTAGTGCCCACAGAGACCAGAAGAGGGCACTGTATCCCCCTACAACCAGAGTCATGAAATTGGAGTGAGCCACCATGTAGCATGTGATAGCTAGGGATTGATAGACCCTCTGGGAGGACAGCAAATGCTCTTAACTGCTGAGTCATCTTTCCAGCCTAAAATAATAAATATTTTTAAAACATTTTTTCCTGGGCAGTTTATGGTAGTGGAACAATATTTATCCCTAGTGTATGAATGGACTTTGGGAGCTCATTCCCCATAGAGGGATACTCTCTCAGCCTAGAGGCATGGGAGAGGGCCTAGGCCCTATCCCAAATGATGTGACAGACTTAGGTGATCTCCCATGGATCATCTCCCTGGGGAGCAGAAGGGAGAATGGGATGGGGAGTTGTTCTTCGGGGACATGAGAGGGTAGGAGGAAGAGGAAGCTGGGATTGATATGTAAAATAAGTTAGTTTCTAATTTAAATAAAAAATATTTTTTCTTTTAATTTTGAGACACCCTCACTATGTAGCTCTAGCTAATTTGAAATTAATTATGTAGACCAGGTTGGCTTTGAACCCACAGAGATCTGCTTGCCTCTTCCTCTTGAGTGCTAGGGTTAAAGGCATGTGCCACCATGCCAGGCCTTAATATTACTTATTACTTTTATTTTCAATAGAAGAGGAAATACACTATTTGTAACTTGGCAAGATCATGTAACCACTGACTTGTATAGTTGGATTTTGAGCTGGGTCTTTTGCATTCTGCCTTCCTTCTCACAGTCCTGCAATTTCCTTTAAATTCAAATGCTGATACAGTTAAAACTTTAAAACACTTGGAAATCATTCTGCCTCTTCTGCTCATTAAACCCTTGGCACCTCCTAATTTTCACAAGCTGTTATTAGAGTTCATGTACAAGGCCTTATGTAGTAGAGGGCCAACTGTCTGGAGGAGGTTTATTATATTTACCCTGTCTCTTGTTCAATGCAGGGTCCAGTAAATGGTCATGAATTAAGTCATCTACTGCTCCTAAGACATTATGATAAAGACAACTCAAACAGATACTTCTTGGAGGATCACAGTTGGAAGAAGTCAGTGGATAAGCTACTTGAAGTTGTGATGAGAAGCCCCAAACCATGCTCAAGTAGAAAATACAGCCTCAAATATTTCTCCTAAGTAGAGCAGATCCTATGATTGGACAGTTCTAGGGCTGATGCTGAACATCATGAATTTGCTACCCCATACATAAGATTAGGAGACTTGGGTTACTTTTCAGCAAAGGCCAAAGGAGCCAATGGCAGTGAGTGGTGTGTGGAAGAAAGCTGTGGTGTGAGAAACATGGTATGTGGGTACAGACATGATGCCGAGCATATCCTCACATTTAGTCTATGCTGTATGTCACCAGCACCTGCACAGCTGCATGGTTCTCATGCATTCTGGAAGATGGAGAAGCCTAGTTTCCTGGTACACATCACACACAAACTCTGCCATGTCTGGAGGTAGGAGCACTAAAGCTTTGCTCTTGCTCCAAAGTCCCATGTTTTAATTATTAAGGATGTGAATTTTGAAAATAGGAGTTGTTTCATATCAGAGTGGTGATATAAGCCAATTATAAACTAAAAGGGAGAAAAAAAAACCCAAAGCCAAATCTGTTAGCCCATCTACAATTCTAATCTGTGTTGTGAAATCTGATACATTTTTGTTTGCTTTGTCCCTTTTTCATTACATATTTGCTATGTGTTCTTTTAGAAACATGACTCCAATAACTCCGCTCTGGAATCTCCTTTCCCATGTATTACATTTTTATACAAACTAGGCCTGAATGTCTGTCACTTTGTTCTCAAATCAGTGTTCCTTCTTATATGCTTTATGACAAATCTTCACCCCATATCTATGTTTATGGGAGTAAAATGAACAAATGCTACTTACTCAGAAGGTAAACTGTCTCTTCTACAAAGTTTCTTTGTTGACAGATCTCAAGAGCCTTTAATTAAAGCAGTGAGAAAAGTTACTATAGACTACCAAACAGGAAGACAATATTAAGAGAGCCATTTAAAATTTTTCATTGTTTCCTTAAAAAAAATAGAACAAAACAAAACACATATCTGTGGTTATTTGTTTCCATTCACCTTTCAGAGTTACTGGATTAACACAGGTGAACTGAGATCACACGAAGCAATATAGTGCTCTATCAGCAGAAGCAGCAGTGTTGGAATGTGTTTTTCTATTAAGCATTCTCTCATTTTATACCATTGCTTCCAACCTCATCTATTGTCATTTGTACAAACTGTCTCTTCTCATAGTGTAAGGATGCACTGTGTACTGATGAATCACACAATCACTCTAAATCAAATAACATATATTTAGTATGCTCTCCCTGCTGGATGCTGAAGGATCAGGTTGAGCCAAGGGATCAAAGGTGAGGATAATAGTAACATGGAATGACCACACTCGAGGAGACAGAGAAGGAGCCAAGAAACAAAGAAGCAGAAGAGACAGCACATCCACCCAGGCTCTTGGGCACAAGAAGGATGACAAAGAAATGACCACATGCCTTTCCATGATTGCACTTTGCTGAGAGAGGACCATATGCATGGAGTAAAGACACTAAGTTCGTGTCATTCTCCTGTGACCTCTCTCTGAGGAGAGGTGGCATCTCAATCAGGTACAATACACCAGGGAAACCACATCTCACAGATCATCCTCCTGCAGTACCTGCTTGGTGACCCCCAACTCTATCCAGCCATCTTAGTGTGGCTTTACCCGCCCTGACTACCTCTGCAGTGCCCCCTTTCTGAAACTTTCTCCTCATTCCTTACTCCCTACTCTAGAAAGGACTGGAGACAAGTACTGCCACACTTCACACTGGACCAGATTCTAGATGTCCCTCCATTTTCATCCTGCATGTGGCTTCAAGATTCTCTATCACTAGAATAACTAACTACTCACCATAGTAATCATTCAGTTTCCCTCTGCAGGGACCATGTGTTTGTTAAGCCCTATGCTTAGCACAATGCTGGCCTCACTGTAGAACTGTAATGAGCATTTTCTCAAATGAGGAGAAACAAGCTAACTGGGTTGCATATTTAAAGTAGGTATTTAGAAGCAACCAGGCAGCCAGGAGATTTTGAAAACAAGAATCAAAGCCATAGAAAGAACAGCTTGAGTTAATCATCTCTTTGTGTTCTGTGATTTATCTTTGGAAATAACAGCAGGAGCTGGTCTTGATATTTTGATTTTTGACTTAAATTTTCCTATAGACTATATATTTAAACCAGGTAAGGATGGGGGTGGGGACTGATCACTAAGATCAATGTATCTAAATAAGAAATAAATAGGGAAAAGAGCATCCTTAGTCTAGAATAGGGATGAAGCCAGGACAGTGTTTCAAGTCACACATACCATTGAAGTCAGAAATGACCCACACTTGGATGGTACATTACAGAAACCACTTACTCTAAGTGGCCATTTAATTTACACTGGTTAGCCATGTTTCAGATACTCAATGGTCAGTATGTTTGTTGATGTACCCACAAGGATGGTCCAGGCCTGCTGAGCATACTACCTGAATACTGTTACTGGGTATGTATCCCCAATCTTGTGCAGGTCTCCTGCCAGGAATCATAGTTGCCAAGATCTCAACAGGTTATGCTGTACTGGAGGATGGCTTTTCTTTTGGGGGAGGTTCGAGACAGGGTCTCTCTGTGGCTTTGGAGGATGTCCTGGAACTAGCTCTTATAGACCAGGCTGGTCTCAATCTCACAGAGATCCACCTGCCTCTGCTTCCCGAGTACTGGGATTAAAGGTGTGCACCACCACTGCCAGGCTGGAGGATGGCTTTCTACAATAGCAAGTCTTTGAAATGTGAATTTCCTATGTCATTAAAATATTTATAAGTGGATTCTAACAGTGCCTTATATTATTTTTCTTAACAATGATGAAACTCTAGAATGTAGGAGTTGAAAATGAGTGAAATATAAAAATAAAGTATAGGACACAGAATTCTTTTATTGACACAAATGACTAATGTGGCATCATACTTATTTCAGATTCTCAAATGTTTGGACACTATGTTCTCTCTAGAAGAAAGACTTTAGATGGACAATGAGATAGACAGAAAAGGAGGGACAGACAGACAGATACACACACACTCACATTCAGAGAGAGAGAGAGAAAGAGGGAGAGAGGCAGTTTTATGGCAAAGGTGAAAAGTAAGATAACTGACAGAAATCAAGTAACAAAAGATGCAAAAGTAGCATTCTAACTTCCTTTTTCTTGATCCAGTATGAGGTGAAAGGGGAATTTCAGGGTAGCAAGAGGAACATTGTCAGCTGTAATTAAACAATGACACCTACCTAGCCTTGACTCTGATATAGCCTAGATAACCTTTCTTTAAATCCTGTAGTGAAATTTTATCCACTTTGTGTCCCCAGTGTGTTCACCCAAATGACACACACTGCCACCTTTGAATGTTGTTTAGGAGATCATATATTCAGTTATAAACCTGACAAAATTATAACCAGGGCATCAAATCATAGGATCACATATGGAAATTATGGTCCAAAGACAGGTTTGCAGCTCTATTTTTCTTTATGCTTACAATGCTAAGGAATACCTTTGCTGCTACTTTAGTGAACATTTTAAACTTGAAAAACAATTCCTCAGCACTGTGAAGAACGAGGGGCCTGAGGTTCAGAAGCCTAACTTCCATGTCTGCCCTCAGCTTACAACTCCTCCATTCACACCCCTGTCTCAGCTTGCCAGGTACCAGATGCCTCCATCCATCTAAAGGCATGTCTGTGGAGATGAAGGACATCAAGCAAGTGAAAGCACAGCGCATGGAGGAAGGCAGGGCAGGAGGATTAAGGAACATACTGTTCTTTTAAAGCAGTAGTTGTTAGAAGTTTTTACAAGGTATGTAGCTCCCTTACAATGAACAATTCCAAAAAAAACCCACCTTATAATTGATTTTTTGTTTATTAACTATGTGATTATAAGTCATAGAAATCTAGGACTGAATAGCTGGGATCCTCACAGGGCTTCTGATGTGCTACTACTATCAGAGTTAGGGTTTGGGATTTCAAACCACACAAAATAAGGCAGAGCTGAATACTTCAATATTTCTAGTTGCCCACTTACAACCATTGTTCCTTTCAGCAATTACCCAAGCTCAGAACAGGTAAGTAACCTGACATGGAGGAATTAGTTCTCTGGAGTAAGAGGTTTCTGGGGAGGGAGCATTCAGATTTTAAAGTTTGTAATTTAGTTTTGGGTAAAAAGGCCCCATGTGCTGCATGTCTTTGAGCTGAAACATGTGAGGATGTATCCCACCACTCAACCCCTGTTATCTATGGGTGTCACAGATATCATAGACACCCCTGTCATAGCCTTAGATATCTGCTATTGGGGGATCTAATTTGTCATTCATGGTGGCTTTCTCTGTTTATGGTAAACATAAATAATAATTTCAGAGGTAATTCAGTATATATAGAATTCTCATTTCTAAGGAAGAAAAGAATGAGATCTTCAATGAATCTATAAGTCATGAGTATGTGTCAAAGTTAGCTTTGTTTCAAGATGAGGCAGGGTAGCACTTTTGTGCAAATGGATTTCCTACCATGGATCTTGCTAAAGAAATAATATCTGATTTAGATGTTTCAGTGCCCACAGTGAAAAGGCCATTTAAAGAGTTAAAAAATGCAAACTAGTGCCTTCATCCCTCTCCCCAAAAGAGTAGACAAAGTCCTTCCTTCCTCTGAAGAATTTACACGTAAGTGGGGAATACAGACTAGCAGAGCCAGAGAAATACAGAAGCTCAGTGGAAAATGCTGAGAACAGAGGGACTCTCCCCCTCTGCTTATCAAACGTGGCCCCTGACTGCAGCAGCTGCACTGACATCACTCTAACTCTAAGAAACAGACAGACTCTTTATATCACCTCAGCTTGGTATTTGTTGCCATCGATTTCATATTTATTCCAATTAATCCCTGTCACAGAATGCCGGTGCTCTGCCCCAAAGTCTAACCCAAAGGATATGTCTCACCACAATGGGCCAGTAGAACACACTAGACTCAGCAGCAGCCTTCCCTTGAATAGGGATGAATGCATACATCGAGAGAAGATGAACAAATGGCTTATGAAAGTGGCAACTACTTCTGACGTGTCCATACAGTGGGTCGGTGGCTTACCTTTTCAAGCGGGCAATGGGTACTGTCTCGGAGAAAGGGAAGGAGGTTTGGCCGGTCATATTCAGCATACAGACTGATCTGTTTCTCGTGGTAGCACTGTCCTTTATGATGGTCCCTCTTGAAGAGCTTGTGCAAATACTAAAAGGAACAAGATACACCACAATATCAGAATAAGAATAAAATAACCACTTAACTTTGCTACTTTCAATTGTTAACACCTTCCATGAAGGTTAGGAGACATGGTCTTGAGCAAGAATAATTTCTAGGCGATGAGGAATAGGGAGGAGAATGCCAATTGGTGGAGCAGATTCTGAAACTCTCTAGAAAATTCCTGGCTCTACTGGCTGTCACTGACAACTATGTGAGCTTAGACAAGTCCCTACTCACTCTGTGACTTGGGGTCTTCACCTGCAGAAAACTTCACTGAGTCAAAGCAATAACTTTATGCATCACTGGGAACCATGCCTGGTGTATGCTAAGCATTACATAGCATTAGTGTTGGTAAATCTTAATGTCATCATCTTGCCATCCAAGTCAAATGCCGGGGGTAGCAATCTTAGATGACAACAATTCTATTCTTGGGGCTGGGAAGATGGCTACATGCTTAAGAACATTGCTACTCTTGTAAAAAACCCAGGTTGGATTCCTAACACCCACATGGCAGCTTACACCTGTCTATAGCTCCAGTTACAGAGGATATGGCCTCCTCCTCTGGCCTCCATGCACACCAACAAGCCCACAGTGCACTTACATACATGCAAGCTAAACACTCTACCCAAAAAATTAAAATTAATCTTGAAAATTTTTTCTTCTTTCACATGAAAAGGCACAGGGCCACATGACTTTAAAAAACAGCAGTAACTAAATTAATCCTTACACACTCCTATATCCATTTTTAGAGAATTAATATAATCCTTTTGCAATTAAGTGGTACCTATATTGAGGGCTTCAGAAAACAAAAATATGTAATAAAAAGAGAACAACTGTTTCATACAGTTGGACTCTAAAGGGAATATTTTTCACTTACTACTTATTGAAAAGATTGAGTTCATTATGTAATGCCCCAAAATGAATACTCAGTGCTAATGTTAAATACAAACATAAACCTACAATCCACCAGAGGGAGGAAGACACAATTACACATAAAGTACATTCAGACTATGAGTGTTTATAACCAGGTGAAACCTCAGTTTTCCCGAAGCTCTGAGTTAGCTGCTGCTGTATACCACACCAAGACCAACATAAGTACTTCAAGAGTCATCCCTTGGGCTGTTCACAGTTCTCTGAGGCAAGGGGACATGGAACAGTCAAACTGAGCTCATTTGCTGAGCTAAGTCTGATAAGGAGTATGGACAAGCAGTGTGAAGTGGGGGTCTGGATAGGGCCAGGACATGGTACTTTCCCTGAAGAGGTATTTTTCCGTCACATATAATACAGACATTTAATTGCTGAGTGTAGATGGGTAGAGATGACTGTTTTAGTGGGGTATCTGACACCCTTTCCCTGGTTATACTGTCACAGAGCAATGCTGCCAGTATCTCTGTTTCATAGCTTAAGGAGGACAGAAATTGTTGCTCTATAAGCAAAATTTTAAGATAGCTATTGTGATGGAGCCTTGCTTGGGTAAGCAGATAATTTTGGGATTTTTCTGGTCATGAAAACTATGGCAACAGTATCTGCATTAAATGATGAGCAATAAACAAACCCACAATATATCCAGATTACATTCCTATCTGTGAGTCATATTCTAGTAATTTCTGCACACTGTGGTCAAAGCTCCAATCTGAGCAGTGTTCTCTAAGAAAAGTTGTCTGCATGGACACTCCCCCACCAATACACAGGCTCTGTTGAATTAAAAGGGCAAAGGAAACTAATGCTCACCACATGCTGCAATTCTGGTCTGTCTTCTAATTCTTCGACAACTTTTTTAATCTGAGGAAAAAGAAAAATTAAAATGCAGTTATGAGGAGACAGTCATATTGACAAATTACCCGATACACTTTACTGTGGACACGGTATTGTGGACACTCATCTAGTAATACACGCTATGGTTTGAATGTGCCTTGCTCCCCACCAAAACCTGAGTCCATGCTTGATTCTTAATGTAATCACTAAAAGGTGGTGAGACTCTTTCAGATGAAGGGTTTAGTTGGAAGTGACTGATTACCATATAAAGGATTCAACTGGACTCTTTCTCAAGAGTCCAGTTAGGTTACATGAGAGCATATAGTTATTAAAGAATGAGGAGGTGGCCACTTCCAGGCCACTTGCATCTGCCTTCTTTCTTCCAGGGTACACACGACCTCTCACAAGGCTCATCCTGTCTCCTGGTGTGCAACACCCTACACTGACCGGCCACTCTGCCAGCAAGAAGGCTATCACCAAATGCAGCCTCTTGATCTTGGGCCAGGTTATAAGCCAAAGAAACCCATTTCCTCTTGTCTGTGGTGTGTTATTAACAACAGAGAACAGGTTTATTAGATATAAAAAAGACTCACTGAAATTTTGTCTTCATTGTCCAAAAGCATGTCAACAGCTTTCTGAAATACAAGCACAGCCATAGTCACTTGTCTGCCACACAAGAACACTAAACAAAATGCAGTACCACAGTTATACAGGCCAACGGTTTATTTCTTACACTTAAGAAGCACTGAACTTCATGCTGTAAAATAATCTTTTTGTATACTGTGAATATGTGTCACTGTGACTGGTTTAATTAAAAATTGAACAGCCAACAGCTAGGTAGGATTTTTGAGGCAGAGAGGATGCTGGGAAGAAGAAAGGAATCGCCAGCCAGATGGAGAAGGAGCAAGACATGCAGGTAAATGCCACATGACATGCATGTGTTGCCAGTCATGTGGCAACACATAGATAAATAAAATGGGTAAATTTAAGTTATAAGAGCTAGTAGAACAAGTCTAAGGCACGGCTGAGCTTTCATAACTAATAAGTCTCTGTGTGATTGTTTGGGAGCTGGGTGTCAGGACAGAGAAGACTCTACAGCTTCATAAATGGTCCTATGGAAAATGCCGTTTGATGAGGGATACAAATTCAAATGTGTCTCAATCTGAGGTCAGTGTGTTTTGTATATTGTTAAACCACTGCACTGCTCTATTTTTACCAGATGTAAAAGTTACTACTGTATTCAAAATAGAAAACACGTTCTAGCCCCTTGATGTCTCAACTATGCTTACAAATTCCCATGTGATCCTCAGTAGCTCTGGTAAATATTGCAATACCACAGTCACAGAAGTGAGCAAGGGCTAGCCTTTTTAAGAACAGGTTAACTACAGGGAAAAAAAAATGAAATGTCTGAAATCTCCAAATATATAAAACTGGGGGATTCCAGTTTTCTATATTATCTATCACATTCATAAAACACTAATTATTTATGATAAGAGATAGAAGGATGACAGCCCATCTAATAAAATAACCGGGTCTTGCTGTTACCACCCTAATGTCTGTTCCAAATGATATTTTTGTTATATAAATAAGGGTGTTTGATTATTCCAAAGATCCTTTCTAACTTGAAAACTATGATACCTTAACTTTAGCTTAAATTCTCTGAATAGCAATTAGTTTCAGCTCAGCTATCTCTTTCCCACAGGTGCATATGTTAATTAGACTTTCAAGACACAGGAGAAAATGGATAAGGGGAATGTAATTATGCAATAATGTAATGTGCACATGCATGCATGCCTCAGTTACCACATTTGACTGCATGCTGCCATTTTTCCTGCCCCGAGGATCATGGACTAAACCTCTAAAACTTTAAGCAAGCCCCAGTTAAATGCTTCTTTTATATGAGTTTCCATGGTCATGGCATTTCTTCATAGCAATAAAACATTGACTAAGACAAGAGATCTTTCATATTTTTCATTAGATTTATTCTAAGGTACTTGGGGTGGGGATATTATGATGTGTGTGTGTGTTTTTTTTAAACTTGTTTACTTCTCAGAATGTTTGTTATTGGTATATAGGGAGGCTACTGAGTTTTGCATGTTGATTTCTGGATCCTGCTATTTTACTGAAAGTGTTGATCAAGAGTTTTCTGGAGGCATCTTCAGGATCTCTCACATCAAGGCACATGCCTGCAAATAAGAATGCTTTTCTCTTTTCCTTTATTCTAATCTCTTCTATTTCCTTGTCTTATTATTGCACCTAAGACTCCAAGCACTATACCAACTGGAGAACTTAGAGATCTTTCTCTTATATTCAACTTTTCTTTGGAATTTTTTTCCCTTTCTGGTATGTTGGTTATCGTTCTGTTGTACTTAGTCTTTATTATGGTAAGCTATGTTTCTTCTATTTTTGTTTTATTATGAGTGAAAGCTGAGCTTTTTCAGATGCCTTCCTAGGGTAATTTTCTCCACCTACTCCAGTGAGGTTGTGATTTCTTTCCAAGAGTCTGTCAACACATAATGTGTTACATTTATTGAACCATTCTTGTATTCCAGGAATGAAGTCAACTTGATTCTGGTGAAAGATTTTTCTATTGTGATGAATTCAATTTGAAAGTATTACACTGAGAACTTTGGCATTTACATACGTCAGGGAAACTGGCCTGCAACTGTCTCTTGTGTGTAAATGTGTCTTTACCTGGTTATGGTATCATGAAATAGAATCTTGATGAAATGGGGTGGGCAGAGTTCCTTTACTTTCTGCTTTATAGAACAGTCTAAGGGACACGTAGTTTTTCATTAAAGTTCTGGCAGAATTCAACAGTGAATTCACCTCAGCCTAGGCTTTTATAGTTGGGAGATGTTTTATTTCTTCAATCATTTCATGTTTTTTGATACATCTCTGTCTAATTTGTTCACATCCATATGGTTTAATTTTGGTAGGTATATGCCTAGAAATTATTTTTGTTAGTTTGGCTATAGTTTGCCAATGCTTGTTTTTTAAAGAACCAAAATCTTGTCTCATAATTCTTTGTATTAATTTTTTTATTTCAATTTTATTAATTTCTTCTATGATGTTAAAATTTTATGCATATGAAGGTTTTGCATAAAACACACACACACACACACACACACACACACACACACACACACACACAGACACACACAGACACACACACACACGCACAACTACTTATATGTATGATGCCCATGGAGAAAAGAAGAGGGCACTGGATCCCCTGAAATGGAGTTAGAGATAGTTGTGAACTTCCATGTGGGTTTTGGGAAATGAACCTGGGCCCTGTCAAGGGCAGGGAATACAACTAATCACTAAGCTGTCTCTAACTGCATTCTCCTGTAGTCTTTATTATTTTTTCTATTGACTGATTTGGGGTTTGGCTGATACTCATTTTTCTAGGACCCTGGAATGAATCATTAAATTATTTATTTGAGATATCTAGTGTCTTTAATGTAAGCACCTATTCATATAAATTTCCCTCTTAGAACTACTTTCATTGTATTCCCCATGTTCTGATAAGCTATGTTTTCATTTTCATTTGATTCTAGGGCATTCATTTTCCCTCCTGATTTCTGTGGTACTCTAGTTATTATTCAATAATGTGTTATTTAATCTTCACAAGCTTGTGGAATCTCTGTATTTTATTGATGTCTAGTTTTATTCCACTGTGATCAGACAGAATAAATTGTTTCAATTTCCTTGTATCTGTTAAGACTTGCTTTATGCTATAAAGTGTGGTTTGCTTAAAAAGTTCCATGATTGCTGAGAATGTATATTCTATAGTAAACAAGTGGAAATTCTATAGATTTTGGAGAAGTCCCTTTGTTCTATGTCACTTACCTCTTACCTCTGCTTCTTTTTAAATATTTTGTCAGGATGACCTGTTTACTGCTAAGAGGGAGACCCAGAAGTCACCCACTATCATTGTGCCTGGCAAACGGTGCCTTTGCATCCAGTGCTGTTTCATGAAACAATGTTCAGTGCAAGATGTTCAAAACTGTTAGATTCTCCTGATAGACTTCCCTGAATAGGAAGTGACTTTATTTTTTCTAAGTTTTGTTCAAAGTTTATTTTGTTAGACATTAGAATAGCACCACCTACCTATTTTCTAAGTTCTATTTGTTTAGAATACCTTTTTCTCTCTTTTTATCCTAAGGCTCTATTTGTCTTTACACCTAAGGTATATATTTTTGCAGACAAGTAGATGGGTACTGTTTTAATCCAACATTCTAGTTCATGTCTTAAAAAATATTTTTTGTTACTTAGCTTTGTTTTCAAGGGTGTGTGTTCATGCATGTGGATGTGTGTGTGTAGGTCAGAGGATACATTTCAGGAATTGGTCTTCTCCTTCCACCATGTGGGTCCCAAGTATCAGACTCAAGTTGTCAAGTCAGCAAGTCAGGTTTGGTGGCAAGTGTCTACCTGTTGAGCCATTTCACCAGCCCTAGGCTGTCTCTGACTGGAGAGTTATGCCCATTAATACCAAGTCACTACTGGAAGGTCTGTATTAATGGCTATCATTTGTTTTTTTTTTTTTCCTAGTGCCTTCTCCATGTAGCTTATAGGTCTTCTATGATTTTGTTTTCCTCTCTTTGCTTCTGGAGACTTCTTTCTCTCTGTAGCTTGCAGATGTGGAGTATGGGGAGGAAGAACTCACCCCCTACCTTGCTGTTTTGTTCCGTACTCTAGGATAGAGACTGCAGGTTTTCTTATTACCCACCACCTGACACTTGTGTGTTTATCTTGTCTTTTACACTCTGCCACCACTGTGATGCCCTGCTGCCTTTCCATACTTCTCATCATTCTATTGGAAATACAGGACAGTTTGCCTATCCATGGGCTGCCATCTCTTTCCCTTCTTTAATCACATGCTTTTTATAATCAGAGCCCCTGCATGAACTGCCAGGGAGCTACATGATTCTCCATGGTCCTAAATGACTAGACTTACAGTATGAAAAGAGGCTGAACATCCCTCAGAATAAGCTGTTGTGAAGAGTAATACTGCACAGCATATCCCTAAGTGTAGTGTACCATGTGGAAATGTGTTCATCCTTCCGGAGCTTGTAGAGAGCACTTTATAATTTATTTCCCAAATAAGAGCCTCAGTTTTTATGAGCATCAGTATTTCCAATCATTACTACTTTTAATTAGTTCTTTTTACAAATGGGGAGGGGAGAGGGAGAGACAAGGAGAGAGGGACAGGAAGAGGGACAGGAAGACAGAAGGAGAGTAGCAAGGAAAGGGAGAGGTGAGAGATGGGGGAGGGAGGAGAGATGGAGGGGGAGAGGGAAAAAGAGAGGGGAGAGAGAAATAGAGAGACTGACTGTTTCACTTTGTGAACGCTCTTGGGAGCTGTGGAGGTGTATAAGAAGTAGGCTGAGAAAGCCAGGAGGAGTATGGCAGTAAGCAGCATTCCTCCATAGCTTCTGCTTCAACTCCTGACTCCAGATTTATCCCTTGAGCTCCTGCCTTGGCTTCCTTCAATGGAGTATGACAGAGGATATATAAAACATGTCAACCTTTTGCTTTTGGCTATAGTCTTTATCATCAAAAATAAAAATCAAACTAGGACAGGGTCTAAACAGAAATTCATTTAAATTTTCACACTGAGACACAGACTAAGACCTTCCTTCCCTTCATCCATTCATCCCTCCCTCCCTTCTTTCTTCCTTCCTTAACTTCTCTTATGAATTATGTGAATTGTTAAAACAAAATAGCACAAATGCCTCTTGTCAAGCACTACATCAGTGTTTTGGATACAGCTCAGTGGAAGAACCGGTGCTTACTATGTACAAGGCCTTGGGTTTGACCCCAGTCCTGCCACCACCACAAAAAAAGTGCCTGTCATTAAGCTACAATGGCTTACTCAGAATAACTATGCAAAAAAAGGCTTCCAGAATGCCAACTGCTGAAAGTCAGAGGGTTCTAAGCATGGCCAGCAGCATATGATCAAGTACGTGATTCACTTGGACAGGTAGCCCCTGATTAGCCCTTTGAATAGTTAATAGTCAATATGTAGAAATAAGAAACATATTACCTCTGAATCGAAATCCATTAATAAAACTATCTTATCCTTGATGGAGCTGAAAAGATTATGCTTGTGTATCAGTTGGAAAACATCTTTATGTCTTAATGTTAAGTATATTTCCAAAGCATTGCCATAATTTTTGTCATAGGTGTACCTGGAAATAAAAAATTAATATTCATTAGCAGTTACAATTAAAATGCACAGATTATGTTTCATAATATTAGAGACTAAATTAGTTGTTCAAATAGAAGAATTAACTTTACTAGGCAAAGTATTCACTGAGATTTAAAAACATATGGTTCCTATGTACTCTTTTATAGAATCCTGGCTTTTATCTCACCAAATTTGAAAAAAATGCATAATATTCAAGTAATTAATGTTCCTTCTTGTGGTCTCAGCCTTAAAGGTTTTATAGAAATCTATACTCCAGTTATTCAACTTATGGTCCAAAATGAAGGTGATACTCTTCTTATGTAATAGAAGAACCAATCTGAATTCTTGTAAGCAGTGTTCAGCTGACAAATGAGTTATATTCCAGCTCATCTGGAGGAGGCTTGAATAAAGCTGAAATGTATTTTTCCTTTGAAACATGCTCTCACACTAAGTCCCTCATTTGGTTGAGGAAAGCCAGTTGGACAGAAATCATCCTGCTGTTCACTATTAACTGTGCTACAAAGACCAGGGGCATCCAGAAAAAAAGCTTGTGATAGAAAACAATGAGTGCTCTAATTTAGAATGTCACAATCAAGACTTCCTATGTGCCAAGTCTAATGTGGTTCTGATGTCATGGGTTCTTTTGTCAGACTTCAACAAAAATGAAAAGTGAGAGAAATCCGAGGTTTGTGAGTGCTGAGGAAGGGGTACAGCAGGCCTTCCTTCTTGAACTGGTCTATGGTATACCAACTAGTGCTCTACACTGAGGCTCTTTGACACTCTAACTTATCTCTGTATCTCATACATGGCAGAAAGCCAGATGGAAGTACCCAATAAAGGGAAAACACTCATCAAACATCTCTTGCTGAGAAAGTTTGAAATTATCCCTATATCAAAGTGTGACCTGTAACTGTACAGATAAAGATTCTGAAGCAGAAAAAGCAACAGGCTTGCAAACTTAAGAATAACAGAATCCAGAGCCTGGCTCAAGGGGAGAGCCTGAGGGAGCCTGGTACCCTTCTATCTCCTCACCAGGACCCACACCACCCCACTCCTCTGGAAAATCACAGGATAATGCGGCTCTACACATTCATCTTCTAGTTACTCACCTGAGACTTAGAAAGCGGTTTCCAGTGAAGAGTGATAAGGAGAATGGAAAGGCATCCTCACCACTCTGAGATTTACAAGCACTAAAACATACTCACAGTTCGGCCAGTGTTTTCAATAAAGTCTTGTTCTGACTGTCCTTCTTCAGGTGGTCTCGAACTGCTTGAACGATCACTGAATTGTTATACAGATCTCCAGGCCACTCTCTGATCAATGTGGCAAAGCCCTAACCAAAGAAGAAGAGCAGGAAAATAAAACAAACGAAAAAAAAAAAAAAAAAAAAAAAAAAAAAAAAAAAAAAAAAAAAAAAAAAAAAAAAAAAACACTGCATAGTGTGATGGTGTGATTGCATTTGGGTTTTAATTCACTGTCTCTTGCTCTTTACTCCCTCCCCAATGCAGGACACAGAAACTTAGTGGGTCATAAGCCCACTAAGAACACCTTAAGAGGGGTCCAAACCCTGCCTGTGAGGAAGGAATGCCAAGCAACCACACCAGACAGGCCTCTGGCTTTCCCCATCTCTCTATTAGCCATCATGCCTACACAATGAAGTTTCCACAAATGCCCAACACACCACGGTTCAGAAAGCTTCCTGAAGAGCAAAAAGGAAGAAAAGAAAATTGAGACGCTGGGCACTCCAGATAAGTGGTTCGCCACCCAAGGACAGGAGGCGATGGGTCTCATTATATTGCCGAGTTTGACTCAAATTCACAATCTCCTGATTCAGCCTTTTGAGTAGCTGGAATTACAAGTGTACACTACTGGACTTAGGGTTCTTTTCATTTGTTTTTGTGTTTTGCAACCTGATCTTTAGTGTTCTGTTGGCAGCCCAGAATTTTTCATGGACATAATTTTGGCAAACAGTTCCTGTGGAACATTGCTACTTGATTCATTACGTGATCATTTAAAATGAAACATTAAGATGAGAAAAATGGAAAATAATATTTAAATCATTTATGTAGTTTAATAACAATAAAATTATTTCTAACTTCTTTAGTGGTATTCATGAGGCAGATATAACAATAATGCAGGAGAAAGTCAGGTTGATTTCCTTCAGCCACAGTCAGATATGACATGAATTGGTAGAGTAATTTTGATGACATAATTTAAATTACTTTTGCATCAAATCCATGTGACATCAATGTGAAAGGATGAAAAAGTCAAATTTCTAGACTTTGTAACACATGGAGAACAAACCATGATCATGTGAGAATTCCTTACCTCATAATCACTTTCCAAAAATTCGTGTAAGATCATTTCATAGATGAGTGGTTTCAGGACTGGGTCCCCTCTTGGTAAATAAGGACTGATTGCCTAGGGAGGAAGGGACAGAGTCCTTTCAGTAGTGGTATGACAGCTGCATCCCGAATGTGTAGACTACATAAAGTATAGTTTTAACCTTAAAAATTTAAGGGATCAGGCATAATGGAACATCCAGAAAAGATTCAAATAAATTCTATTACCTAATAGAAAGCTACAAAGTATTTTAAAGAGAGTGTATGTGTTTGTGTGTGTGTTATGTGTATGTGTGTGTCTTTATGTGTATGTGTGTGCAACAAAAGTACAAAAGTGATCTCATTAACCTTTATTCTTTTCTTCTTGATTAATTAATGAAAATCTAATAGTTATTTTATATTTCTTTTTAACTTTCCTTATATTGGATGTAATGTATCAATTAATCCTTTAAAAATTCAATCATCTTATGAAGCAACCTTGCCACAAATGTATGAAAATGCTATAACAAAGCCCATTTATTTATAAGGCAACTTTAAACAATAATGTAAATTTTAACAGTATATTCTTAATTTCATTAGAGTATTCAAAAAGCTCACAGATGATGAAAGCTTTAAAAAAAACCCTTTAAAGGAATATAAAAATGACTGGTATATATGTTGTGCCCCCGCTGAAAATATTAAAATAAAGTGGTAAAATTTCTCATCAGAGCTACAGTCAAATGTTTTCATCTGACTTCCTACACGTGACAGATTACTCAAGCACCCAGAGTGAGCTAAATGCAACAGCACTTGTCTACCATTTTTGAAGCCCCTGGTTCCAGATGAACACCACAAAAGAAAAAAAAATGAAGAATGAATGAATTCTTGAGTAAATTTAAAAAGTGTTACACTGTAAAATCTATTATACGAAATTACAACTATTCCCAAGTCACTAACAGAAAGATGAACAAGCCTATACACAGCACATGAACCACACAGGTAACATGGCAGATATGTATCCATTTGATACAAACAAATATAACAGTTAATTCTTCTTTCAAGAAAATACATACTTCCTAACTAAGAACTGCTTTGTCTCAATTTTATTCTTATTTTAATTAAGGGTTAAGATAAAATAGCTTACTTTAAGCTGTCCAATTTCTTTAAATTTGTAAACTTCATATTCCCAGAGGGCTGCATTTTTCCCAAGAATTTTCTGGCATTTTCTGGCAGCAAGAACATCCAAGGAAGAAATAAAATGTAAATAAAAATAATGAGATAATGTAAGTGGACATTTCCCCAGTCGTTTAGGTAAACCTGTCCCCAGAGCTTTGACGTGGCTCCATCTTTATCGTCAACAAACATGAAGGTGTCACCGTTACTCATCTGACTGTATATGGAGTTAACAGAAATCATGAAACTATACAAAATACTAAAGAACGAGTAGGTCTCTTTCAGAAGACTAGGAATTTCCCAACTTTGCTATTTATCCAGAAAGCACTGCTGGCTTGGACTTTCTATAGGAAAACTCACTATATCCCAAATGCCAACACCTTCCTGGTCAGATTTAAACAAGGAGGTGAAAAGGCAGACTTCAGAAAATCAGATTCCCAGCCTACCACATAATTTACAGGGCTGAATTTCAATCTCAGGGCAATAAGGGCAGGTCTGAAGGTGATCTCACAAGCTTTATCATTTCCATTTAGCTGTCACACTTTTGTGAAGAGCCATTGTCCTTCGGCTAGATGTCTTCCGAATGCATGTGTGACACAACTGGCCCTAAAACCTAGAGGGCACACAAAGTGAAAGCTGTGGGCAACTCTGCTTACTCTCTACACAGTGATGGAGAAGACATTCTAACTCATGCAGGCCAATAAGCAGTCTGCCTGCCCAATGTGTGCTGTGCTGTGAAAAGAAGGACTGGAGTTATGTTGTATGGGCTGACACTGCACTCCTGCTAATCTGGACAGTCCTTTAATTCTGTGCAGAAGGCTCATGTCTTACACCAGACCTTTTTAATTAGAAAGAATCACTTATATTTATTGTTACCATCAGCCATAAATAACTGTGAGGATGTCATTATTACCGTGCAGCCATGTCATATTCTCCTCTTGCCACCAGGTGGTTTATATATGCCAACCCAATATCCTACAGAAAGGCAAATGAAGTATATTAGTAATGCAACTAAAACAACTGAAGAGTTGTGTGTCAGTTTCTGAGCAGTCAGGGTCCTGTGAGAACTGAGGGCCCAAGTCTGTCTGTGTCATATGTCTGTGGGTGATATTACATGTCTGTGGGTGATATTACACTTTAGCACATTTATATTTAATGTACTTATTTTTGTTTTATGTAAGTTTTAATAATCAAAGTTTTAAAATTTGAACCTTGTTTTCATGTGAAAATCTAACCTATCCCCCTCAGATATGCTCTACAAAGGAAGTCATTGATACTAGAAATAGCCTAATGTTGTCACTGGATATAAAGGTTTGTTTCCATTGTCTTCTGCTAAATGTGACCTCTTACACAGAAGTCTAAGACATGTAAGGAAAATGAAGTAAATGAAGTGGCAGGTTGTGATACTAAAGGGGATATGGAAACACACAGCTAAAATCAACGGCCATGTGAGTGGCAGTATGGAAACCTAATACAGTAGAAGCTTCCATATATATATATATATATATATATATATATATATATATATATATATATATGATACAAAATTTCAAATAATAGGGGAGGCAGAGCCCTAACTGAACATCATTATCAAATGAAGTTTCTAATACCAGGAATGGGTTACATTTAATTAAGTTGGTGGCCAAAAGGGTCTTATGGGAACTCCAAATAACCCAGAGTGATGCCAAAGCTATAAGCTGCTCTCCACAAACTGGATGAAGCCAACACCTACATAACTCATTGAACACGGAGAAGTGGAGCTGGTGCCCATATAGAGCCGTTACCCCTTCTGGCTAGGGTTCTTGGTACCAAAAGGTACTCTGCACACTACCAAAGGGGAAATGTAAACCCCAAACCAGCTACAAACTCTTCAATCTACAATGGTGATCTGTCTGCAAGATGTGCTGGTAGAGTGATGGCACAAACCCTGGGAGAGTAACCAACTAATATCTGACTTGAATTAAGGCCCACTCCATGAGATGGAACCCATACTTGATGCTGCTCAAGTGACCAAGAACCTAAAACTAGACAGTTCAGGGACATAGGGCACAAGCAATGTAAATTAGAAGAACGTAGTAGTGAAATGATTCCTAATGACATTCTGCTATACTCATCTGCCACCAGAGAAGCTTCCTCCTGCAGCAGATGGGAACAAATACAGAGCCACAGCCAAACAATATGCAGAAAGTGAGAGACCTTAGAACACTCAGCCCTACATGGGATATCTCCATCAAATCCCTCTCCTCAGGGATCAGAGAACCCTGCAGAAGAGGAGGCAAAATGAGTGTAAGACGGAGTGGAAGACACCTAGAAAACAAGGCCTTCTAAACACAGCAGAGAGTTAGGCAGCATGCACAGGGACTGCACAGGTCTGTACCAGATGGGTTCCTAGAGCTGAAAGGAGAAGTGAACACATGCCACATCCCTAACCCAGAAGATATCTCCAACTGGTGACCACTTGCAAATGATAATTTTGTTCTCTCTAGGGGTGTCTAGGGAAACAAACTCCTCTCATGGGTAGGCAGCATGCCAGCAGTAGATTGCCAACAGAAAACAAACCCAATAGCATCTTTGGAGGTTCCTTTTCTCATAATGTCATGTCAGGACTTTTTTTTCTCCCTTCAGATATATATATATATATATATATATATATATATATATATATATATATATATATATATCATATATGGCTTCCAATTTTTGTGTTTTAGTGGAATTTCTGAGTGTGGGAATGAATGGGTCTCTGCATTTATACCTGTTTCTCCTGTCTTTTCTTGTGTCTTTTCCTTCTGTTTGTTTTCTCCTATTCCTATTTGTTTGTTATTGTTTTCTCTTTTTAGATTGTATTTGATTTTATCATTGTCCCTTAGATGGCTGTTTGTTTTCTAATGAGAGACAGAAAGGGGTGGGTCTGGATGGGAGTGGAAGAGGGGAGGAACTGGGAGGATAGAAAGAGGAAACCATGGCCACAATGTATTATATGAATAAAAATAATTTTCACTAAGAAATAAAATAAAACAACAAAATTAGCTCAACTGAAAAAAAAATCATACTAAAGGGAAACAGGAGATGCAAGCTTAACACCAACAGTAAAAATGAGCTCAGAAAGGCAAAGAGCCAAGCTGAGGCTACAGATGATGGAGAGAAGCTATGTGGGTGCAGAGCATCCATGTCAATTCACACATTCCACCTGGGGCATGTGACCACAGCAGGCGAGAGCAGCTTTCACCCACCATATGACTCTCATTTCATCAGAAGCTTAAGCTCTGTATACAGAACAAAACTTATGTGGTAGCTTCTACCACTGGGTGTATACAACACTTCCTCTTGGACACCAGCATTATCTCTGTATATCTTGTAAGGAGTTACATTGTGCTGGGGGAAAGTTCTATGCAGAATTAATGCAAAGGACACAATCATTTAAAGCAAATACTATCATTTTTAGACTATTAGATGACTTCTATTTGGGAAATTATATTTTCCACTTATAGTATTTTACTAAAATCAGATCTTAATATCCAAGAGGTTTTTCTATCAGTGGTTTTAATATTATATTTCTTTTTTTGTGTGTACATGTATGTATCTGTGTGGGGACTTGCATGCCACAGTAGAGGTCAATGAACATGTTGTACGAGCTGGTTCTTTCCTTCTGCCATGTGGGTCCCAGAGACTGAACTTAGGTGATTAGCCTTGTTGACAGGCACCTTTACCCACTGAACCATCTCACCGTCCCTTGTCACTCATTCTGTATACTTCTTCTTCCTCTGTACTATAAGTGCCAACTCTATTCCTTCTTTGCCCCACCAGCACAGACACTTTAAAATGTCTATCTTGCTGGGCGTGGTGGTGCATGACTTTAATACCAGTACTCTGGAGGCAGAAGCAGGCTGATCTCCATGAGTTTTAAGCCAGGCTGATCTACAGAATGAGTTCCAGGACAGACAGGGATATGCAGAGAAACTGTGTCTTGAAAAACAAAATAAAACAAAACAAATTGAAATAAAATAAAATGTCTCTGTCATGAACACTTCAAGCATCATCTGATGCTGGAGCACACTGTGTGTTTTCACAGTCCTCCGTTCAGTCTTAGTAAAGCTCTATTTTACAGCTGTCTGCTCACTTCCACTCCCTATGCCACAATGAGAATAAAAAAATAAAGAAAAATATTACCAAATTCAAGGTATTATCACCCGGTGAGCTTGTCTGGCCTTTTGATCTGCTCAGTCACGTATATAAGCATTTCATTCCCGTCTTTGGAAAGTACTTCTCTCTGAGCTCCAAGCACACAGTACCTACTGCTTCATCTCAGTTTGTCTTGTACATATTAGTCCCTAAATGACTACATTCCTGATCCTCTGTTCTCCAACACCACACACCTGCCATGGATGGCTTTGTCCAAACTCAAGGGAAAACTGATGCGTTTGCCGCTAACAGCCCTCTAGCAATTTTGACCCCAACTTCATTTACACAGCCCTGGGCAGATCTCATCTTCCTACACAAACTACACCAGGACTCCGAAGTGATCCTCATCCCAGCTGGCCTCCCTCTGATCCTTTCTCCATTAGTGTGCCATGGTTAGACTAACCTCCTGGTTAGTAACATGAGGTTAAATTCTGCACATTCCAAAAACAGAACCAAGTTTTAAGTAGTGTGCCCCTTTAGAATCAAGTCCAGCTTTACCTCTTCAGTTTCATGAATTACTATTCTCATCAGCTGTACCTAGAAATTAAAGATCTCTAGCTTTTTTTCCCTTCCCTTTACTTGTTTATTGTTTTTCTTATGTATTCTTTAGGAATTAATGCCTTGTATATGTAGTTTTACAGAGAATTTTAGGATGAACAAAATCATACAAGAAATTCGTGCTGAAACCCAACTAGCCATAAAAGGCTAAATTTCTTGTATTCATTTGTAAACAAGGGTAATGGACTCGATGTTGTATAAGGACTCTTCATATGTAGAGGATATGATTTCATGTCAGGTCTCTTCCTGCAAAATTCACTGTCACACTTAGCAGAGAAATAGGTTTCTAGACATTGTACTTTTGCAGAGTCCAAAATGTAATAACATTGTATTTGATTTCCTAGAATAGTCTCCATAACAAAATCAATTGAATTTGTTATCAAGGCCACACCAAAGCAATCTAGTTTGGAGAGACCAGTCTTGATACATTTTGTGATAATGTGATTTTACACATGATTTAAAGAGGCTTCCATACATTCAACTGGAGAGGTTTGTACTGAAAGTACATTGCCCAAATGCAGTTTTGAAATTTCCTAAAGCTACATCCTAGCAGGTGGTGAAGTCTCTTGTTTACAAGAAGAAACTTGACTCAATCAAATGCCCTCCCTCCCAGGTAAAAGAATTAGTTCAAACAAATTATGAACAGATACGAAGAACCTGCTCTTGTTCTTTTCAAATCACTGTTTCCATAAGCATTAGTAAGAACAGTTAGGTTTCAAATAATGATGCTGCACTTACCAAAATCTTATGTCTTTTAATGTTCCTTTGGCTAATTTCAGCTGCCATCAGAGCTTCCTATGATTACACAAGCATCATGATAAGGGCCATTCAAAAACAAGGAGAGAAAATGGGGGTGAATGGGAGAGAAAGCAAGTGCAGTTATAAACTATATATTACATTTTAACTTCTGAACTACTCAAATAAAACCTCATTTTCTTGTGGCCATTTCTTAAGGCACTGGAATTTTTAATGTTATGGTTGAATGAACTTCATGGAATTCAAATTTAAAGATATTCAACCAAAATGAAGACTTTCATGTTCACTTGAATTCATTCCCACATTAAGATCCTGGAACCACATTTCATAAACAAATCAAAGTAACAAAATCGTTTAGAGTTCAAGCAAAAAAGGATACCTGTCGTTCTAACTTGGATGACCCAGACAGTGTGGTGTTTGCCATTACGTTTCAATAAAGGCAAACAACATACATATGTCTTCATGTCCACAATTAAGCATATGGAAATCACATTATGTTTATATTTCCAAACACTTACCAGTATCAGTTTAACATAAATATTAACACATAAACTAATTTCATAAAATGTTAGTCTAAGGGGCTAGAGAGATGGCCCAGCAGTTAAGAGTACTTGCTTTACAATCACAAGGAGGCGAGTTCAGATTCCAATACCCAGTAACAAATCAGTGTCTCTTCAAATGCCTATAACCTCAGCTCTGAGAGTAGTGGTACCAGAGAGCTAGACTTGCTGGCTTCCAGCCTAGCAGAGAAAACTTGATCACTGGATTCAGCAAAAGACACTGCCTTGTGAAAAGAAGAGGCAGAGAGTGGTATAGGGCAGACCATACCATCTTCTGGCCTCTGTACAGATAAACAAATATAAACACCCATGCATACATGTGCATAGATCCATACAGATATACACACATATACAAATAAGGAACGAAAGAAAGAAAGAAAGAAAGAAAGAAAGGAAGGAAGGAAGGAAGGAAGGAAGGAAGGAAGGAAGGAAGGAAGGAAGAAACACTAGAATATTACTTAAGCCAACACAACATAGTAGTAGCTGTATTATATACTAGGTATTAATATATAACAACTCAACTCCACTTTACAAATTCCACACAAACTAGATACTGTTGCTTTCTGCTGATAGGCACACAAAAGCATTCAGAGTCATCCTAAGAAACGAAATATATTGGCAGCTATTACAGTTGTATAAAATGTTGCTCTAATCCTAAAATCATTCATGTTGGTACATTGTCTACTTAATCTTGTCAAAACCATGGCTTAGTGAAGTAGACAGCATCATTCCACCCAAATTAGTTCAAACCATTCTAAGTAAGAATAAACCTGGTATCTTTCCCTTATACACAAAATAAGGATAAGATGAGCAATTTTATACACATATTCAAAGAGAAAAACTCTGAAAAACTTATTCTACTTTGATTGCTTCAGGAAAATTATCATAAAAGCTTTAGTACATTAGCTCTGTTTGACTCCCCCTTCTCTGAACCAATCATGCTTCCCCAACCCACGCCTCAACAGAAAAGCTGATCAACCGGACTGCATGCTTTTTGTTCTCTGATTTCTGAGAGAGAGAGACTATTTTTAGTTTGGAGCACACTAGCTCAATATGAAAGATTTACTATAAGAATCTTTTCTCTTTCTATGTTCAGACAAGTCAATACTTTTAAGAAAGTAAAATCAAAACTACTTCATATTTCTTCTTCTCAAGGAGCCAGTCGATATGATCATCCTGGTCTCGTTCCTTGGCTACGACAACGTCTCTTGGACTCACAATGTAGAAAAGTGATTCCCCTTCAGAGTATTCTAGAAGGCAGGAGAGAGAGAGCAGCTTGGGTGACTCGATATTACAAAGTGGCAATAGTTTCAGGGGATATAATTAGCCTATGATTTCAGACTCAACAGTCAATTATCTTATCTACCTCTGCAGCCAAGTGTGCTTGACTCTCTGGAAAGTCAAGGAGGGTGAGAATGGCGCATGTAATGCTCTTGAATGCAGCACAGTGTAAAACTATTCAACAGAAGGAAGGAGAAAGGGCTAGAAGACAAGACTATAAACAAACTAACCAATACAAATAAGGCAGGCTTAAAACCCTAAGTTTAACACATTTACATTGCTATTCTACTCTTACAGAACAATTACATCCCAGTCAACGATAAATGTTCCCTCTTCACTAGAGTCAAGGCCATCTAATGCATAAATGACAGATGCATTCAGGCCAGATACACAGATACACAGTATTTCTGAGTCTAGAACTCCAGCTTTCACTGGCAGAGGCTAGCCTAGGTAGTCTCTAAAGTCCTGTAGGCACCTATATTTAAATTTTCCATGGGTGAGCTGAATAGAAGGGCAACAGGATAAGTATTAGAAAGAACATGAGCAGATCTCTGTTGTCTCACCTAAATGATAATCCCTACATTCATTCTCCTGAAAGCCTCTGACTGTCAGAGCATCAGATGAGATCTCTTCACAAGTCTCTGGAAGTGGCTGGATGATGTCCAGTCTAGGCCTGGCACAGTATTCTCTTTCCTAGAGGGAAAATGATAGAGAATGCTCATTTTACTAATGTTTCTGTAGATTACACAAATGAACATGCTATCCATACTTGCTTTGAATTTATCATTTCAGTACAAACAAGTCATTCTAAATACTTGCCACAAATAGCCACCTAATCCTGTCTTATTTTGTGAGTTTGTCTTTTTTTTTTTTTTTTTTTTTTTAGTTAACTATCCAGAATTATGACATTTATGAAGTGCACAATTACAGAATCCAATCCAAAAGCAGTGGCGGCCGTTGAGAATCTGTATCACTTGATAGCATTTAGAATCACCACAGAAGCACATTTCTGGGTACGTGTATGAAGATATATCCAAAAGCGTTAAAGTGAGCAAGGAAGAGTTCCCTACTCCAATGCAAGCTGCACCATCCCATGTTCTGAGTCCTGGGCTAAAAGGAGGAGGCAAGTCAAGCTCCCTGTTTCTGGACTGTGGATGTGATGTGATCATCTTCCGCCACGAGTCCCTCTCCAAGACACGTCATACTGTCAAAATGTGAGACTACATAAATGCCTCCTTCCTTAAGTTGCTTTTACCTGGTCTTTCATCACAGCAGTGAGAAAAGTAATGAATCTATGGCCTAACACCAACAAACACAGCTTCATTCCAGCTCGTCTACACAATTATGAAGCAAGGTAAAACAGTGTTATAAAGGACTTCATGATCCAAATCACGGCTAATATGAGGAAACTTACTCATAGTGCCAAAAGGCCATAGATTAAAATCCATCTCTAAACCAAGTCTTGCTGAGCCAGTGGAATTACCTAAGTTTACATCGCCATGTATGGAACACCTTAGTCACAGACGGCTGCTGAGTACAGGCAATGTGTCTAATGTGACCAGGGAACTAAATTGTTAATTTTATTTTACTATAATTAGCTTAAGTTTAAGCAGTATAAATAGCCAGTGACTATAGTTTCTGAAAGTGAAGCTCTAGGTCATGGCAGAGTGAAAGATGAGCTGACATTTCTGAGGAACGAGGGTAATGATACACAGATCACTCACTGGGTTCTCAAATGAAACCTGGGAAATAATCAAGCATTATTATTCTCAATCACATAGACTGATGGCTAAAATAATTAAGATTAAAATGAGAGAAGTCAATGGTAAGGCTAGGATGTCTGGAAAAACTGAGACATGGTCAACATTGGACTTCTGGATCAAATGGATTGTGCTTTAGTTTTTGTGTTTTGGGGATATGGGCATTGCAGGCATGAAGCCCACATGTCATCAACCCGCAAAGGAGCAATAGAGAATACATGTGGATTCTGGTATGGAGTGAGAAGGTGAGAAAAACAAAGCAGAAAATAACAAAAACCAAAAGTTCACATAAAACAGTGGAATGTGGATTTCTGAGTACCTTTGTACTCAGGAGCCATTATACCAGCTTTATAGCTCACAATGGGGCTATAGCGACTGACAACCTATTGCAATAAAAAACCATAAGGAATATGCATCATAATTTATCATATCTTTGAAAATAAATGAAAAAAGGAATCTTAACTTTTAACCAAAAAGTGGGGGTGATAGACAAGAATATTTTTAAATAGCTGCAATGAAAGTGATTTAAAAATCAAAATCATGACAAGATGGAAAACATTTGAACCTTCCTAGATCATGTATGAAGCTTTGAGGGCTAGGAATGTAGCTCAGTGACAGGGCACCTGCTAAGTATTTGGGGGACCCTGTGGTTTGATCATTAGCACTGGATTAGGAAAGAAGGAAAATTCTTTTATATGTGTTGAGAGATATGTACCAATGTGATCCCTGACACGTTACAGTCCCTGCTTGGGGT
Organism: Cricetulus griseus; assembly: GCF_003668045.3. NCBI lineage: Eukaryota > Metazoa > Chordata > Mammalia > Rodentia > Cricetidae > Cricetulus > Cricetulus griseus. The sequence continues at coordinate 241,424,766 of NC_048596.1, read as the reverse complement.
CCGATGGTCCATGTTCTTGTCTACGAGTTTCTCAAGAGCAACAATTTAGTTTTATCACCGTCCACTAGTACTTTGGAAAAATTCAATTCTTAAAACGTGCTTTTTTCATAAAATAAGAAAAGCAAAGAATTGGGGAACAGACTTCTGAACTATAGGATATATTAACTGGATAGAATATCCAGCACACAGCTACTAAATATGGTCACAATGAAAGCCACACCCACAGGAAGACAGTGAAATAATGTGTAGAAGAATAGAGGCACACACAAAAGGAGCAGTAACTGCCTCAGAGCAGAGCATCACATGAAAACACATGAGAGAATTAATGAAAAGCCAAAGGAAACAGCCAATGAAAACCTAATAGAAACTGATTTTCAGTATGAAAAAAGAAATTGGGTAATGGTATGCCCAAAGCTGACTGCTATTCTTCTGCTGGAGTTTTAGTCACTTCTTCCATATTTAAGAACTGAGAGCACATACTGATGTTAATAAAGTGAGTCCCCATACACCAGCACACTGCTGTCTCCTAAGCTCTTCCTTCTCCTTCAAAAAACCATCTGATCTGCCCTGTGAGGACGGCCTTCCTTTGGTTTTCTCCTTTCCTATACTCTTTATTAACACAGGCTTCCCTTTTTCTTTTTCCTTTTTACTTTTTTTGATCAGTTTATTAGCCTTTCCCTTTTCCAATTTTATTGCTTCTTCCCTTGTTTTGTTCAATCACATCCTCAATCTGCCCCACATTCCTCATCAAAAAGCACTGTTCTTACTCCCCCAGGAGCCTCTGCTTTTCTGTATTTTCAAAAAATAAATAAAATAATAATAAACTGATGTCCTGCAATAGGGCTAGAAGCCAACCCTATTGATTTTAGGAGGTTTGTGGGTTCACTTAAGTCTACAGCATTTCATTGCCTAGCAACATGGGCACCCAGAGCTTCAGTTACTATAGTGATGGCTTCCTAATGCAAGTTTTCTCTCAGAGAAAGGCTCAAGTGCAGCCACTACTTCACAACAAGGGCTCCCTGGGTTTTTCTGCCCCATTTTATTCCTTGCCATTTGAGAGAGAGAGAGAGAGAGAGAGAGAGAGAGAGAGAGAGAGAGAGAGAGAGCATACAAACAGGGAGAGTACACTCCACCTGCCTGATTACTGTGAAGGGCTAGAGAATCAATTGCAATTTCTTTTATATACAGCACCCAAAAGGAAATCCTTTACAACAATCTCTCCTTGCTCAAGCCTTGAAGCTGCCCCTCTCCCATTCCAGGCAGGGTCCTGAACTCTTAACAATAAGCAGGCTGGGAATGGCACTGTTCTGGGCTTTAGAGGGAGCCTGGGTGTCATTAAATCCCAGCTGAGAGCTTCATTCCAATGTCATGAGAACAAAATTTGGTTTTAGCTGCTGTTTTCTGTTTGCAACACATTTCAATGTCTATAATCTGCACTGACAAGTGAGTGAGTAACAATCCTAGGAATTGAGCTACTTAGAATCATCAGGCCACTGGGAGGTAAACAAATATGTTTGGACTCTAGAAAAGAAGAAGCTGCCCTTTCAGTAATTCTCTCTGACCACTGAATCCCTGTTGTTGCAGTGACCAGCTTCATTGCTGTCATCTCTGCTAATGCAATGTCAGCTTAGTTTCTTTGTCTTTCAGCATGAGGGATCCTTTATTTCTTTCAACTAAAATATCAAGTGACTGATGAAAAAGAAAAAAAAAGAAGCAAAAAGAATAAAGGGCTCATTTCTTTGTGCAGCAAAGGGAAAAAGGCAGGCAATGAGTGTGACTTCTGAAGGTAAATATGTTAGTCTGCAGGGTAATTTCTGCTGGGCTTATTTCATAGGTCAAAAAGTTCTGGTTGGATTATAGCAATCTCCTCTGACAGGCATCCTGACCTGGGTGTGATGCTAAAAGCCAACTCCTCTATATCCCTCTGTACCTGGGGAGAAGATAATTACCGTTTTTTCTGAAACCTCCTTTACGTAGGAAAGTACAACAAGCTGATCACAGAGAGGTGCAAGTCCACTAATGTAGAATTCAGTTTCAAACTGAGACACTGCAAACAAAAGGCAGAAAGGATTCACCATTAAATGGAGCAAAAAAGGTGCACATGACTGCAAAGACACACCAACTGTGAATGCTACAATGCATTTAAAAATGTTTAAAATGGAAATAAATGCTCAATCCCCTGATGTGATTATTACACATTGTGTATGTGCTGAATTATGATACTACACTAAATATGTGCCGTAGTATGTCTCAAGTTAAAGTATTTCCACTGCATAGCACTCGAAGTGCTTTACAACGATCCATGCAAGGAAAGACATGCAGCATGTAAAACTGAAAGTTGACATCAAGACAAAAATGAACCCCGAGTGTGTGACTCCATTGGGCCGGGTAACTTCATGATGTTGGTACATCACATGAAGACTCTTTAAAACAATGAAACCTAACATTAACTATCTTTAATAACAAAACTATACTTAATAACAACATTGATTTTAACAAGTGGCTTAGTTTAGGTTTTTCTTTCTTAAAGGTGAAGTGCAGTGGTACAAACAGTTAAAGTTATGCTTTCGTTACTATAAAACATTACTTTGTTTTTGGCTTTAGACATTCTATGTAAACAACTTTGCATACTTACTTTTGTAACTTATATACAGAGAAAAATAATAAACTTCCAAAATAGTGTACTTAAAATTTAAGAAGAAATATTATTAGTATAAATATTATTAAGAAGTATTAATGTACTTTAAAAAGTATTATTATACGTTAAGAAGTATGCACACTAAGGAGATGGTTCAGTGTGTAAGACTCTGCAAGCATGAGGACTGGAGTCTGAATCCCCAGCACCCACATAAGAAGTCAGGCATGGACACCTGCATCTACAGTCCCCAAAGCTCACTGGCCAGTCAGATTAACTGAAATAATAGCTTCTTGTTCTTTAGAGACCCTATCTCAAGGCAACATGGCAGTGACAGAGGAAGCCACCCTCTCCTGGCTCCCCAGGTTCCAACACAGGTGGATACTCTCACACAATCAAAAGTAACCACCACATACACACAAAGTAGAGCCAGGCCTGGTGGTGGCACTCTCCATTTCCAACTCTCTACAGGCTGAAGAAAAAAGATCACAAGTTCCAAGAATGTTGTGGTTACAACATGAATTCAAGGCCAGTTCGGGTATCTTTGAGTTTGTTTCAAGGTAAAACATAAGAAGAGGGCTAAGGACACTGCTCAGTGGTAGACTGCTTGTCTAACATGCATGAGGGAGTGTGTCTAATCCCCAGTACTGGGAGGAAGGGTAAGTGCACTTATTCCACAGGGAAAATACAAATGCTCCTATGCCCGATTCTGATGACTCCATGATGCACACTAGAAATCAGCAGCATTTAAAAAGACTGAGTTTTGCAGTGGGGCTCACACATGCATGAACTCTCATTTGGACTTATCCCAGAGTTTCTTAATTCAGACTATCTCCAATGTTCTGGCTATTTGCTGCACTTCCAGTAAATATCTACGATGAACATACTTTTCTTTTCCTGAGTTAGGAGAACTTGGTCTGTCATGCTGAAAACAATACCAAATGCTTGTGTACTTTGGAAATCTGGGTCATAACTTTTCGCTGAACTGGACTTCAAGTTACTTTAGTCAATGTGTAAACTTCTCTCACTTGAGAAGAAGAAATAATAGATAAAACCTAAAATATAGACCCTAAAATATAGACAGAATGAGGGGCCAAAGAACTTTTCTTCCTCCTGTCTCTTTCCTTGTTCACCACAGTTCCTTGATTTTCTAGTCCATGTTTATCTTTAGAACCATCTTCATATTCTAAATTCTATACTAAAAACAGCTGACGAAAAAATTACTAACATAGCCGGGCGTTGGTGGCGCACGCCTTTAATCCCAGCACTCGGGAGGCAGAGTTCGAGGCCAGCCTGGTCTCCAGAGTGAGTGCCAGGATAGGCTCCAAAGCTACACAGAGAAACCCTGTCTCGAAAAACCAAAAAAAAAAAAAAATTACAAACATAAACTTTAAAATAGGCAAGATTTGGAGACAGGGTCATATATTGCCTTGGTCGGCTTTGAATTTGCTCCACAGCTGACAATGATTTGAACTCTGCTCTTACTGCCTCTACCTCCTAAATGCTGGATCACAGGTGTGTCACCATTCCAAGGTATGGAGGATAGTGCCTTGTCTTATGCCTTGTCACTGACTGGATGATAGAACTGGACATGTCCTGATACAAGGCCAACGGCAGGTGCTTAGGACTTATCCCTGTCACTAACATTTTCTTTCCATTTTGTAAGCTTGAGCTGAGTATCATAAAAACAGCTTTGATAACAAGGTAACATGAGCAATGGTCACAAATAAGCTTATTTAAGAGCCATGTCCACCTCAGTCACAGTGTGGAGAAGGGAATGCCCAGTGTAGACAGGGTGGGGTCTCTAGAGATGCTTGAAGTGCAGGATGTGTGTGGGGGGGCATGAGAGAGGGCAGTGTGCAGATGAACTAGATGGGTCAACACTGGGATCATCTATGGAGAAGGTGGCAATCTCATCCACCTAGACATAAGCAAAATAACAATAGAGTTTGGTGATCATTATTCTAACTATTCTGGCATAAAAGGAGTTGAGTTCTGTCTTACTAAATCATATTTCATCACTGAAGTGATACTATACAGTTTCCTTGTCAACAGTTTGGGCAAAGAACGATAATCAAGAAATGCCACAGAAACCATTCTCATGAGGGCCAGGAGGAGGCCTCTTTGTGCTTGTGTGCTGAGTGCACCCAAGGGAAAACAGCAGCTAAGCACAAAGGAGTGGTGGATAATGAGGCATGGTACTGTCCTCTCTGGAGATCACATGGCCTGCCCAGACTAACTGAAAGGTAGTATGAGGCAATGTCTCGGAATGGTACCTAAATTTACATCAAGGCCTGTTTTTTTTTTAAAAAATGACTTATTAATACAGAACAGAGAAATTAGGACAGCATCCTGTGCAAATCTTCACTCCACATCCTGATTTCCTTAGTCTACAATGCTTACATAAATAACATAGAGATTTCATGGCCTTTAAGAACATAGATAGAAACAGTAATGTGTTCTTGAAAAAACAAGAGAAGACTGCAGAAATGCATTTGAGATTCAGGTAGTAAATGTATAGTTATAGACACTAAACTATCAGACGGACAACTGTATATGATGATCACTTTGACAGAATAATAAGGAAGAAATATGCTACTAAAACTAATAGTCAAGACTTCAGAAATCCAGGAGTTATCAACACCTAGATAAAACAAAACATTCTTTGTGTTGAATCATTCCCTTTCACCACCCATACCCTTCTTAGAGAAACAAACTGCAATGATAGCAACACTCAGTATGGCCCACAATAGAGTTCTAACTGTTGTTACCTTAGCTGTGGCTACTGTGCCATCCAGTAAATCCTCTCCCTTAATACACATGAATAGAGAGATGTCAAAAATAAAGAACAAAAAGCCCTCAGTTCTAATCTGAGTTGTTAGTGTGTGAAGTTGCCTGCAGCTACTGTGCCTTAAAACATCACAGACAGAACCTTGCTTTTCCTTTATTCTCCTTAAGGCAACAAGAGTGTTTGCAGATCTAAAAAGTACTATTTATTTTTCATATTAATGCTATGATAAAGAAGGGATGGCTAGAAACCATGGCACCAGAATAAATGTATGTTCAAGGAATAAAAATTATTTCTACTGACATAAATGAAGAAATGTTGAATTATTGTGTTTATTCTTCAAAGCAACATACATAAAATAGAAACTATTTATTGACTAGCTTTGCAAAATATTTTATAGCAATTATAGGCTTTACATTTCAAAATAACAGTGGCCAATGAAGTTTTCCTTTCCTGATATTCCATTCTATATTATAGAACAATGAAGATTTTAATAATTTAATAAGTCTTGTGTTTCCTAAGGGAAAACAAGTTTGAAACAGGTAGATTAACAAAACTAATTAGACAGAAGCTCACATTTAAATGGATTATTGGGAAAAGATAAATCTCAAAGAAACAAAAAACAAACTGTTGGGTTATACAGAGCACAAAAGAGAAACCAAAGGCTGAGAGAAAACTAGTTTCTAGGAGTCACAGAAGACAGAACCTACACTGGAGATCAAGGCCATCTAGAAAGTGAAGAGAAGGTTCTGGGGTCCTGAGGCAGGGTTCTGTGTTTCCACAGACAGTGTTTTGCTGAAGAACACCAGTTCTGGTGGGAACTGCAGCTGTGGCATGGTCTCCGCATCCTGACACAGTTTCGAAGGCCTCCACACTCTAGTGTCCTAAGGAAGCAGCGTCTGTAGACATGCTGTAAGAATCGGTGTACTGAAACCCACTGAAGGTCAGCAAGTGCACTAAAGTGTCTTCAGAGGAAAGCAAATGTCAGAATTTGATGCCTGCCTTTTCCAAGGTAGACAGATGGCACACTGAACAATGTATGTGGGAACACAGAGAACTATAAGCTAAATGTATACCAAGAACAACAGTTGAAGACTTGGGATTTTGTGATCAGAGTGCCCTGCCCTTCTCTAGAATTTTCTGTGATGCTTTAAGGTCAAACACACTGAAGGGCACAGAAGCTACACTGGTCCCTCTTTATCCCTTTGCCCTCCACAAATGCCAATTTATAAGGAAGAGCAGTTATCTACAACTTCTCACATTCCATTCTAGACCCTTTCAGGCAGTCTTGTGGCAAGGGACTCCTTCCCTTAGCCAGCAAGCAAAAGCAGGAACAACCATATGCAGAGTTTTCAGTAAGTCTGGATACTCAGTTGGCATGCTTTTGTAATCAACATTTCAATAGCCTCAGGAATTACTTTAAAGCAGACACAATGAAGTAAAAAGTGGCATGATGCTTCATATCAGCAAATATAGACCTGATACATGGCGTGAAAATTAAAGAGACTAGCTAACACACAAAATAAAAACATTCAAGCAAACAGCCAATAGTATACACAGGTCAGAAACCATTTAAGGCAACTTGGGTTTCAATTTAATTTTCTATTCTCTAATTGCTATCTGTTACATTAATCTTTCATGTATTAAACTTCAGCCCCCCGATGAAGCCAGTGATGAGGACATTTTATTAGTGACAGCATTCAAGCTTAGATAAAAGGAAGAGGAATGGTCAAGGCATGGTAGGTAAAAATCTCTTAACTAAATGGTTATTCTTCGTGTTCTGAGTATAAAATTACCTCAGTGCATCAGCCAAACTCAAATCAAGTACTAAATAACAGGGGCTCTCCACCTTCTGAAAAGGAGGACAGAGTCACAGTCTGCCCTGGCTCCCAGTCCTTCGAAATAACTCTGCAGACTACTCAAGGCAGGTATGCTGTAGAAATGCCCTAACACCAAGCATGCACAATGGTAGGTTGCTGATCTAAGAATAAACATACATACATACAATTTCCATTTCTCTAAGTGAGCTACTTCTCTGAACCAAAAACTTCCTACATTTCCATCACATTCAGTTGTTCAGGGAATAGATACATAGCATTGCCACTGACCTGTGCAGGGGTCTGTGCATGCTGAGAAATTCCTACCCAGTGGTTTGGACCTACATGTCAGAACTAGGTGGTCCTTCCCCAGGTCCCTTTGGCTGTGAAGTAGGGCTACAGAAGGCCAAGGAGGCAATATTGGGAGCACCGCTTTTCCATATGAGATTCTGGTTCCTTCTGCTGTTCCTTATCTGCTTTATGTTTTTGAGACAGTGCCTTACTGTGTAGTCAGGCTGGCCTTGAGTTCACTAGGAAAACCCAGGGTGACCTCAAACTTGTGTCAGTCTTCCTGTCTTAGGCTCTAAGTGTTGGGATTACAGGTGGGAGCTACATCTGGCTACAGAATGACTGCCAACAGGAATGCCTGAGTTAAAGTGCTTTTGCTGAGGAATAGGACAGTCTTGAGTAGGTTACATAGGCCCCTCTGCTCAACATATTTATATATAAAATGGAAATACTACCACCTACCCATGGAATACTGTACATTGAATAACATTCTATTTGTGATGTATTTAGCATTCTGCCTAGTGGCTACTGTTATGAAAGAAACAAAATATGTTATTGCAGGTGGTGTGTGTGTGTGTGTGTGTGTGTGTGTGTGTGTGTGTGTGTGTGTATGTGTATGTTCAGTTTTGGCTTCACCACTTTCTGCCTTATGTTCCTGAGACAGAGTCTCTCAGTAACCCTAGAGTTAGGCTAGCAGCCAGCAAACCCCAGACATCCTCCTGCTTCTATCCCTGATACCACCAGGGCTATGGCATGACATGGCCCAGTCCACATTTCTACATGAGTTCTGGTGATGTCAATTCAGATATTTCTGCTTACACAGCAAGTATCTTGCCAACTTGGCTATTTTCCCAGCCTCATGCTTCAGGTTTTCTATGATCCCACTATTAACAACAAATATCCTAATTCATAACACCATATGTAAGTCTATCATACCAAGGATAAAAACAATTCCTAACAGAGCTAATGTAGTCACACATAGTGTTATGCTGTTCACCGCTAACTGCTTTTTCATATTAAATTCATTTCATAATGAAGTACTAGGGAAAAATCCAATGCAAGACAGGAAGGTAAACTGAACATAAAAACAGTAAGTTGAACAGAAAACTATACAAAAGCCAAATTCTCAACTACAAACACATGGTAAGATACTTCCACCTGACGTGGTCTCCTCTGAGACTTTTACTAGGAGGAGAAACTAAGTCACCTGTGTGCAAAGAGAACTATCTCACTACTATAATCTGGATATCAAAATTAAAACGATGGCAAGCATATGAAGAGAGTCACCTAGATCTAAGAATTATCCCACAGCTCTTTTAACCATGTAAGCAGAGCTTCCATTCCAGGTCGCTGAGTTCCAAATCAATCACAAAGCTGAAAGCATGATGACATGCTAAGTTTTACGTCCACAATGCATGACCAGCTGCAAACAATGGTGGTGTATTATTAAAGGGAGAGTAATGTGGATTCTCTTCTCTTCCTCTTTATCCCGGGTTTCTGACAGCCTGTGTAGATCTTCATGTAGATGAGTATCTCAACTGTCTTGTTAACTTTCCATATGCAATCAAGACAAGGAAGTCAGGGACTAATTTCTTGCATGTAAGTCATCTGTTGCTGGCAGTAGACATCAGAAGATGATTAAAATGTCACTAATCGAAGAAGCATGATCTCTCCAACTGCCACTCCATAAAGACTCTGATGCTAGGGAATCTTGAGAGCATAAAGGAGAACCAAGTTGAAGTGAGCAGTGTAGGCATAGAGCTTAACTTTTAGCAACATAACCTAGAAGAGACAGGGCATCAAAAGTCCTCTGCACCACGTGAAGCTCTTCATGGCAGTAACTGGGCAGAAGCCTTATTTTTTTATCATTATTGTTTTTCATTTATAAGAAATAATAACTGGAGAAGAAACTTTTGCTTGCCTTTGTGATTGTGACTTATAAACATCTGGCTTCTGACAAATTCACTCTCACAGATTTTTTTTTTTAAATGTCAATGTCATTGTCATGCCAATGAAGGAGAATGGCTCACTATTCAGGGATAAAGCAATGTTATATTTTAAAAATTGGTGGGAAGGGAGGTCATGCCATACAAAAGGGCTCACATGGGAAGTTTATTGGAAGAGGAGAGAGAAGGGGCAGAGAAGGAGGCAGAGAGGGAGGCTCAGAGACCAGTCCCTGGGGACAAGAGTGGCCGAAGAGAGAGAGATGGGAGGTAGGCAATGCCAGCCTTTTATTTGCAAGACAATTTTTCATTTATTTTTTTTTCAATTTTACATACTAACCCCAGTTCCTCTCCCTCCCTTTCTTCTTGCCCCTACCTCCCCTCATCCCACCCCCACCTACTCCTCTGAGAGGGTAAGGTCTCCCTTGGGGACTCAACAAAGTATAGTATAAGCCTCTCCACCTTGTATTAAGGCTGAGCAAGGTATCCCACCATAGGGAATGGGCTCCAAAACCCCATTCATGTACCCAGGATAAGTACTGGTCCCACTGCCAGCCCCCCTCCCTAACAGACCAAGTCCCATAACTGTTACCCCACGTTCGGAAGGCTTTGGTCCCATGCAGGTTCCCCAGCTGTCAGTCCAGAGTCTGTGAGCTCCCATTAGCTCGGGTCAGCTGTATCTGTGGTTTTCCCAATCATGATCTTGACCCCTCTTGCTCATATGATCCCTCCTCCCTCTCTTCAATCGAACTCCAGGAGCTCAGCCCAGTGCTGGGCTGTGGATCACTGTATCTGCTTCCATCAGTTACTGGATGTAGGTTCTATTATGGCAATTAAGGTAGTCACTAATCTGATTATAGGGGAAGGCCAGTTCAGGCACCCTCTCCACTACTGATAGGAGTCTTAGCTGGGGTCATCCTTGTGGATTCCTGGGAATTTCCCTAGCACCTGGTTTCTCCCTAACCCCATAATGGCTCCCTCTATCAAGACGTCTCTTTCACTGCTCCCCCTCTCCACCCCTCCCCCAACTTGGCCATCTCCAGCCTTCATGTTCCCATCCCCCATCCCCCTTTCTACTCCTCTTCATACTTTACCCAGGAGATCTTAACTATTTCCCTTTCTTGGGGCCCTCCATGTGTGTTACTCTTAGGGTCCTCCTTTTTACCTAGCTTCTTTGAGGTTGTAAATTGTAGCCTGGTTATCCTTTGCTTTATGCCTAATATCCATTTATGAGTGAGTACATACTGTGTTTGTCTTTCTCGGTCTGGGTTACCTCACTAGGGATGGTTTGCTTCTAGTTCCATTTAACTGAAAATTTCAAGATATCATTATCTTTTAG